>NC_135232.1:712174270-712474270 GCF_051348905.1 Ranitomeya variabilis
ATAAAATCACTTCCTTAAGATGGAGAATGCTTCAAATACTTGGTCACCAAGTTTCCAGACCTCTCGGAGGCAAAATTGAAGGCAGGTGTGTTCATCGGACCAGACATTAGAAGGCTTATAGCTGATCAAGAGTTTATCAATACCATGACGCATCCTCAAAAAGAAGGGTGGTTTGCATTTAAAGAGGTCGTAGAGAAATTTTGTAGGCAATAACAAAGACCCTGACTACAAAAAAATCGTCGGACGAATGCTGAAAGCATTTCAAGCTTTAGGTTGCCTGATGAGTTTGAAAGTGCATTTCCTCCATTCCCACCTTGACAGCTTTCCTGAAAATTTGGGAGCTGTGAGTGAAGAGCAAGGTGAACGATTCCACCAGGACATTAAAGAGATGGAAAGAAGATACCAGGGAAGATGGAGCATTGCAATGATGGCAGACTACTGTTGGACGCTTCAGAGAGACATTCCAGATGCTACTCACAAGCGTAAATGTACCAAGAGAAGCCTCACAGGGAAGAAGAATCGATTTTAGTGTGTGTTAGTGAGCTCATTGCAGTTAAAAAATGATTTTCATGAAACATTTGTAATAAAAAATTAATTTTATGAGTCTATTTTCATTTATTTTGAGGTATTGTCTCATTTAACATAGTTACTTAAATTGTCAGAAAACGTGATGTCCTATGACAAAACGGAGGTCATTTTCGGATTAAGGGCACTTAAAAACATGAAGATTACGTGGAATAACCAAAACAGCTCTTGAAAATTTTTTTTTGCAGACCTGTGTAATTAACCACTGAGTTTGATGTCAGCTGACATAAAACAGCTGACCTGACATCAACCCCAAAACTATTACTCCACTAGCCAACGCACCAAGGCAAGTGGGAAGAGCCAAAGCTAAGAGCCAGAATTGGTGCATCTAATGGAGGTGCCATTTCTGGGGTGGCTGGGGTCTGGTGTTATTAGTCTGGGAAGGGACCAATATCCATGGCCCATTCCCAGTCTATTAATATCAGCCTGCAGCTTTCTGTTTTGCCTTTGCTGGTTATTAAAATAGGGAGACCGCACATAATTTTTTTGGTGTGTCCCCCTTTTTAATAACCAGTAAAGGCTACGCAGACAGCTGTGAGCTTATATTAATAGGAAGACTTTAAGTCCATCTAGTTCAACCCATAGCCTAACCTAACAAGCCCTAACATGTTGATCCAGAAGAAGGCAAAAAAAACCATGTGGCAAAGAGTAAGATCCACATTGGGGAAAAAAATTCCTTCCCGACTCCACATACGGCAATCAGACTAGTTCCCTGGATCAACGCCCTATCAAGGAATCTAGTATATACAGTTGTAGCCAAAAGTATTGACACCCCTGCAATTCTGTCAGATAATACTCAGTTTCTTCCTGAAAATGATTGCAATCACAAATTCTTTGGTAGTATTATCTTCATTTAATTTGTCTTAAATGAAAAAAATACAAAAGAGAATGAAGCAAAAAGCAAAACATTGATCATTTCACACAAAACTCCAAAAATGGGCCAGACAAAAGTATTGGCACCCTCAGCCTATTACTTGGTTGCACAACCTTTAGCCAAAATAACTGTGACCAACTTGGTTGCACAACCTTTAGCCAAAATAACTGTGACCAACTGCTTCCGGTAACCATCAATGAGTTTCTTACAATGCTCTGCTGGAATTTTAGACCATTCTTCTTTGGCAAACTGCTCCAGGTCCCTGATATTTGAAGGGTGCCTTCTCCAAACTGCCATTTTTAGATCTCTCCACAGGTGTTCTATGGGATTCAGGTCTGGACTCATTGCTGGCCACCTTAGAAGTCTCCAGTGCTTTCTCTCAAACCTTTTTCTAGTGCTTTTTGAAGTGTGTTTTGGGTTATTGTCCTGCTGGAAGACCCATGACCTCTGAGGGAGAGGGTATCTGATGTGACACAGGTTATCATTATATCAGGCCTCCTGATGAGCCTAGGCAGGCGAAACGCATTGAGGCGAAAAATTTTAAATGGCGAATGGTGAACTACAGCTGGTGCATCACTAGATGAATATCGATGTTTTTTTATATATACTGTATCTCAGCGGATAATGTTGATTTGATTTGACATCGGGACCGGAGTCTCTTGTAGGAGATACTTATCTTTGGTTCATGTGCCTGAGTAAAGGAAGTGGGGGTTCCCATATTGGCAAATGCACATGGAAAACGTAGTTGGACTAGCCCCTAATATAGTTTTAAGGTGTGGACTATTTATGGTATATGTATTATATTCACATCTATTGGAATAATATTGCTCACAGCTAAAGTAGTCATCACCTATTTTATATATCATATTTCGCCATATGTGTTCATATTGATTTTATGTGTATTGGGGACCTAGCTTTTCCCTAGCAAAGGTGTTCTGTGTATAGTTACAGAGGTTCATTTAGTCCGTGGGTAGAGGCTCTCACTAGTGGCTACAGGGTGCATTGGGGCCAGTAGGGCTAGCCATCGTGGAACGGGGGCGCTACAATGTTCCGCCCTAGGGCGTCTACCTCCGCAGCCAGGTAGGGGTCAGGTGTAGGAGCCTCAGCAAGGGTGTCTAGATACCCCCAATAAGTCTTGAGCAGTTTTTGAGCACTTTGGTTTTCTTTTTGTGTGTGTTTTGTCACTATAGGTAGCAGATTTTGCCTTGTTTTTAATAATAAAGAATATTTTTATATGTAGGGTAGATTTATGATTTTGACTTGGGACACCCAGCTTTCTCACACTGGGCCCTACATTATGCTGCAAAATTTGTTGGTAGTCTTCAGACTTCATAATGCCATGCACACGGTCAAGCAGTCCAGTGCCAGAGGCAGCAAAGCAACCCCAAAACATCAGGGAACCTCCGCCATGTTTGACTGTAGGGACCGTGTTCTTTTCTTTGAATGCCTCTTTTTTTTCTCCTGTAAACTCTATGTTGATGCCTTTGCCCAAAAAGCTCTACTTTTGTCTCATCTGACCAGAGAACATTCTTCCAAAACGTTTTAGGCTATGTTCACACAATGCGGTCTTCGCTGCGGATCCGCAGCGGATTTGCAGCTGCGGATCCGCAGACGTTTTCCATGCAGGGTACAGTACAATGTTACCCTATGGAAAACGAAATCCGCTGTGCCCACTATCCTTTTTTCGGCTTGAAAATCAGCGCGGATTTTCAGCGGAAAAAAAAAAGTAGCATGTCAATTCTTTCTGCGGATTCCGCAGCGGGTTTCCACCTGCACCAATAGGAAAATGCAGCTGGAAACCCGCAGTGGAATCCGCAGTAGAAAAAGGACTGAAAACCGCAGTGAAAACCACCGCAGGTTTTGCACTGCGGTTTTCACAAATCAGGACCTGAAAAATCCGCAGCGAAAAAAGGATCGTGTGAACAAGCCCTTAGGCTTTTTCAGGTGAGTTTTGGCAAACTCCAGCCTGGCTTTTTTATGTCTCGGGGTAAGAAGTGGGGTCTTCCTGGGTCTCTTACCATACAGTTCCTTTTCATTCAGACGCTGACGGATAGTACGGGTTGACACTGTTGTACCCTTGGACTGCAGGGCAGCTTGAACTTGTTTGGATGTTAGTCGAAGTTTTTTATCCAACATCCACACAATCTAGAGTTGAAATCTCTTGTCAATTTTTCTTTTCCGTCCACATCTAGGGAGGTTAGCCACAGTGCCATGGGCTTTAAACTTCTTGATGACACTGCGCATGGTAGACACAGGAACATTCAGGTCTTTGGAGATGGACTTGTAGCCTTGAGATTGCTCATGCTTCCTCACAATTTGGTTTCTCAAGTCCTCAGACAGTTCTTTGGTCTTCTTTCTTTTCTCCATGCTCAATGTGGTACACACAAGGGCACAGGACAGAGGTTGAGTCAACTTTGATCCATGTCAACTGTCTGCAAGTGTGATTTAGTTATTGCCAACACCTGTTAGGTGCCACAGGTAAGTTACAGGTGCTGTTAATTACACAAATTAGAGAAGCATCACATGATTTTTCGAACAGTGCCAATACTTTTGTCCACCCCCTTTTTATGTTTGGTGTGGAATTATATCCAATTTGGCTTTAGGACAATTCTTTTTGTGTTTTTTCATTTAAGACAAATTAATTGAAGATAATGATAACAAAGAATTTGTGTTTGCAATCATTTTCAGGAAGAAACTGAGTATTATCTGACAGAATTGCAGGGGTGTCAATACTTTTGGCCACAACTGTATAACCTGTAACATTATACTTTTCAAGAAAGGCATCCAGTCCCCTTTTAAATTTAAGCAATGAATCACTCATTACATCATACGGCAGAGAGTTCCATAGTCTCACTGCTCTTACAGTAAAGAATCCGCATATGTTATTATGCTTAAACCTTCTTTCCTCCAGACAAAGAGGATGCCCCCTTGTCCCTGTCTCAGGTCTATGATTAAAAAGATCATCAGAAAGGTCTTTGTACTGTCCCCTCATGTATTTATACATTAAAATAAGATCACCCCTTAGCCTTCTTTTTTCCAAACTAAATAGCCCCAAGTGTAATAACCTATCTTGGTATTGCAGACCCCCTAGTCCTCTAATAACCTTGGTCGCTCTTCTCTGCACCCGCTCTAGTTCAGCTATGTCTTTCTTATACACCGGAGACCAGAACTGTACACAGTATTCTAAGTGTGGTCGAACTAGTGACTTGTATAGAGGTAAAATTATGTTCTCCTCATGAGCATCTATGCCTCTTTTAATGCATCCCATTATTTTATTTGCCTTTGTAGCAGCTGCCTGACACTGGCCACTAAATGTGAGTTTGTCATCCACCCATACACCCAGGTCTTTTCAGTGACAGTTTTGCCCAGAGTTTTAGAATTAATCACATAGTTATACATCTTATTACTTCTACCCAAGAGCATGACCTTACATTTATCCCCATTAAAGCTCATTTGCCATTTATCAGCCCAAGATTCTAGTTTACATAAATCCTCCTGCAATATAAAATTGTCCTCCTCTGTATTTATTACCCTGCAGAGTTTAGTGTCATCTGCAAATATAGAAATTCTGCTCTGTATGCCCCCTACAAGGTGATTAATAAATATGTTAAAAAGAAGATGGCCCAATACTGACCCCTGTGGTACACCACTGCTATCCACGACCCAGTGCTCCATTAATAACCACCCTTTGTTTCCTATCCCTGAGCCAGCTCTTAATCCACTTACACATATTTTCCCCTAACCCCATTATTCTCATTTTATGTATCAACCTTTTGTGTGGCACCGTATCAAAAGCTTTTGAAAAGTCCATATACACTACGTCCACTGCGTTCCCTTGGTCCAGTCCGGAACTTACCTTTTCATAGAAACTGATCAGATTAGTCTGACAGGAACGGTCCCTAGTAAACCCGTGTTGATATTGGGTCATGAGGTTATTCCTCTTCAGATACTCCAGCATAGCATCCCTTAGAACACCCTCCAGGATTTTACCCACAGTAGAGGTTAAGCTTACTGGCCTATAATTACCGAGTTCATTTTTTGTCCCCTTTTTGAATATTGGCACCACATTTGCTATGTGCCAGTCCTGTGGTACAGACCCTGTTATTATGGAGTCTTTAAAGATTAAAAATAATGGTCTTTCAATGGCTGTACTTAAGGTACCGTCACACAGTGCCATTTTCATCGCTACGACGATACGATTCGTGACGTTCTAGCGATATCCATACGATATCGCAGTGTCTGACACGCAGCAGCGATCAGGGACCCTGCTGAGAATCGTACGTCGTAGCAGATCGTTTGGAACTTTCTTTCGTCGCTTGATCACCCGCTGACATCGCTGGATCGTTGTGTGTGACACCGATCCAGCGATGTGTTCGCTTGTAACCAGGGTAAACATCGGGTAACTAAGCGCAGGGCCGTTCTTAGTAACCCGATGTTTACCCTGGTTACCAGCGTAAACGTAAAAAAAACAAACAGTACATACTCACATTCCGGTGTCTGTCCCCCGGCGTCTCAGCTTCTCTGCACTGTGAGCGCCTGCCGGCCGGAAAGCGAGCACAGCGGTGGCGTAACCGCTCTGCTTTCCGGCTATGGTGCTTACACAGTGCAGAGAAGCAGAACGCCGGGGGACAGACACCGGAATGTGAGTATGTACTGTTTGTTTTTTTTACGTTTACGCTGGTAACCAGGGTAAACATCAGGTTACTAAGCGCGGCCCTGCGCTTAGTAACCCGATGTTTACCCTGGTTACCCGGGGACTTTGGCATCGCTCCAGCGCCGTGATTGCAAAGTGTGACCGCAGTCTACGACGCTGGAGCGATAATCATACGACGCTGCGACGTCACGGATCGTGCCGTCGTAGCGATGAAAATGGCACTGTGTGACGGTACCCTAAATTCCTGCAGTAGTCGGGGGTGTATCCCATCCGGGCCCGGAGATTTGTCAATTTTAGTGATTTTTAGATGCCACCGTACTTCCCGCTGGGTTAAGCAGGTGACATTTAATGGGGAAATTTTGTTATCACTGATCATATTGTCTGCCATGGGGTTTTCTTGTGTAAATACTGATGAAAAAAAAGTCATTTAGCATATTGGATTTTTCCTCATCCTCATCCACCATTTCACCCAGACTGTTTTTAAGGGGGCCAACACTATCATTTTTTAGTTTCTTACTATTTACGTAGCTAAAGAATATTTGGGGATTATTTTTACTGTCTGTGGCAATGAGTCTCTCTGTCTCAATTTTTGCTGCCTTTGCCCAATATAATGCTGCACATGGCCCCATAAGATGCTCCATACAGATATTTGCCCCATATAATGCTGCACATGGCCCCATAAGATGCTCCATACAGATATTTGCCCCATATGCTGTTGCTGCAATAAAAAAAATTAAAAATGACATACTCACCTCTCAGGCCCTCGGCACTTGCTATATTCAACTTTGCCGTTCCACCGCCGACTGCCGCTTTGTCTTCCCCGTCCTCTGCACTGACTGTTCAGGCAGAGGGCGGCGCACAGTAATTGCGTCATCGCGCCCTCTAACCTGAGCATCAGTGCAGAGGACACAGAAGACACAGCGGCGCCGACGGTGGAACGGGGAGCAGGTGAATATCGCGCACTGCATTATACTCACCAGCTCCTGGCGTGGTCCTTGCACGTCTGTTCCCTGGTGCCGGCAGCTTCTTCCTGTAGTGAGCAGTCACATGGTACCGCTCATTACAGTAATGAATATGCGGCTCCACCCCTATGGGAGTGGTACCATGTGACCGCTCACTACAGGAACAAGCTGTCAGCGCCCGGAGAACAGACATGCAGGGACCGCGCCAGGAGCAGGTGAGTATTATTAGACCGCTGCCGCTCCCTCTCCCCTGCCGACCCCTGGGTATGACTCGAGTATAAGCCCAGAGGGTCAATTTCAGCTTAAAAAAATGGGCTGAAATTCTCGGCTTATACTCCAGTATATACGGTAGTTGGCAACTGAGTTAGCACTCTTGTGGTTTTTGGACATTTTTGAAGTAAAGTGAACTGGTATAAATTTCAATTTTTTCCCACAGTTTCACAACAAAACTCCTTCAGTCCACTCTCTTTCCTGCTCAAGGGATGTTAACCCTTGTACTCTAATGTGTGACACTGGACTAATTTGCTATTGTCTGCTTTACCGTCATTTTCTACAATACGATTGACCAATACTATTGTATATACTTTATTTTGTGTTTTGATGTAACCTTTCGTTGGATTTATTTTGTTTTTCTTACTTGTAACTGATGAAGGTCTAATTTTGACCGAAACGTTTTCTGTTTACTTCCTCGTGAATAACATTAAATACTGTTATTGATCGTATCAAGTTCAGTGCCAAGTATTTGGACATATATTTATGATGTGGGAACCTACTCTGGCACCTTCTATAGTTGTGCACACGTCACCTCATTATGGCAGCTAATATCGTCGTGCCTGGAGGCACATGGCAGTGATGTCATACACCATGGTGGGCATACCGATGTCAGCTGCCAGCGCTTGAGCCGGCTGAAAAAGAGGACACTGCACATCATGGGAATTAGGGTGGTGGTGGTAAGAATTTTTTTTTTTTTAGTCGAACAGAACAGAGCTTATTACCCAGGAAGGGGCCCATGATGAGGCACGTTACTCCAGGATGGGGGCACATTAGCCTGGAAGGAGGGAGACCAGGATGGGGCACAATACCCCAGAAAGGCGACCAGGATGGGGCAAATTACTTGAGGAATGGGATTAGGATGGGACACATACTGCAGGAAGGGGACTAGGGGAACAGCTGATCACTTTGTGTCACACCCAAATTGATCTGATGTTTCTGACCTATCCTAAGAATAGGCCATCAATATAAAGTACATAACCTCTTTAAGTGTGATCGCTACCCCTATACCAACTAATGATAGATACCTCCCTCACTTATAATTGTGTACTCTGAAAGTTATGTAAGAAATTGTACAGTAAAAAGTCACAACCAGACATATTGATGGTAAATATTATTTAATTTTATAAATTGTTTGCAATTAATAGAATTTATGGTAACATCCGAATCTGGCGCTTCAGCTGTTATCAGCATCACTGCACGTGATGGAATCGGTGACTCAATGAAGCAGATGAGGAATCTGTGGATCATTATGGAAATGATCTGTAACTTCTGCAGATTTCTGTGAAGAGAAGACACCAAGTTATTACATCTCATCAGTAGATTCCTAATAAAAAGTAACTAAATATGAGCTGGAGACTAAAAGAAAGAAATTCTAATATCTACTTACATGGAGTGCAGGTCGTTCTGATCTAATTCCTCAATGTTCTCCAGACTTGGATCTTCCTTCTATAAAAAGGAGAAAACAACAATTAATTCTATATTGCATGTAATGTGATCATTATTGGGTGGAGAGAGAAGAGGGAATGAGGTGATTTATGTGCAAATTAATACACATTTCTGTGAAGAGAAAATGACAAATTATTACATGACATCAATAGATTCCCAGTAAAAAGTTAATAATCTGTGGAAAATAAAAGAAAACAAATTCTAATATCTACTTACATAAAGTACAAGTCATTTTGATCTCATTCCTCAATGTTCTCCAGACTTGGATCATCCTTCTGTGAAAAGAACAATTATTTATAGGTTACATGTGACATACATATCATGGGACAGAGGGAATGAGAGATGACTTACCGTCTGGTGTTTATGGGATGTTCATAGCCCTTCATGCTTGGTGAGATGTTGACCAAAGCTGATGTTAAACTAAGGCAAGACCAGAAATTCAGGAAAGTTAAAAGTGAGGGGTTTTTTTTACAGCCTTCAAAGGAATGTAGTTTTAATATATGCACAGGTCCCTTACCTGGGCTGGAATTCAGTATGGTCTCTTCCACTTTCTGCACCATGGACATAGCTTTCTTCCTAAAGCCTTGTGATTCCATTTTGGTGCATCATTGGAAGACGTGGTTACGGCACAGGGGGCACAGAGGGTTGGAGCGGAGCCATCTAGAAATACATCCCTGATGGAAGCTGTGGTCACATGGAAGGACTATGACCTGCTCTCCAATCTCATATTCGGTCATACAGATGACACATGACTGGGTCTCCTCCTCTGGGGTTATATCCCTTGTTGGGAGAATTATATTTACTCTGCTGCCAACAGGAATCGCCACCGCCACCTGTGGCACTGGTGGTGTAATCACACCCACTTCCTGTTGTTGAATAGATGGGAGGGGACGGTCACCACCCCTGCTGCTCTCTCCTGTTGTTCTGGAGGGCTCCGCAGGGGCTGGCCTTAGAGGAGAGCGGCTTCTTTCTCTTCTCTCTTCCTGTCCCCTACGAGTTGGAGGATCTCGGGTTGTTCTCCTCCTCTCAGTGACAGCATTGCTGTCTCTCTGATGTCCATCACTGGTAGAAGGTCTTTCCTGATCTCTTTGATGAGACCGTAACCTATGGACAATTATGGCCTGACCTATAAATGAATGAGAATTTATCAGAATTTTTCCCAATGTTAGCAAACACTTTTGGGCTATAGTGATGGATCTATCTGCTGCTGTGGTGTTTAGGGAAAGGGGAACCCTTCAAAGAACTGACATTATTTTGGACTTCGTAAACCTGCACTGTCTATCCTGAAATGTGACCCATCATACCCCAGGTATATTTCCTCCCAAGAGGAGTCTCCCCCAAATATCACTTACCTTGGTTTTCTGGTCGGCGCAGCCATGCCTCATTGTCAGCAATCAGCTGACGCAGCTCCCGGGCACTCATGACAAAGTTACCTGAAGCTGGCTGATCGAATATTGGAGAACTAAGCTCTCCGGTGGCACCGATGTTATTGTGCTCTGATCAAAGATCAAAAAGAATCAATGGAAGTAATCACCAGATGTGTAACACAAACTAGTTCGCTCTTCCACAGCCAAAGTGAAGTGTCCGCAAAAGCATCAACTCTAGAAATGGCACTGATGTCACGGCGCTCAGACA
This sequence comes from Ranitomeya variabilis, assembly GCF_051348905.1. Classification (NCBI taxonomy): domain Eukaryota; kingdom Metazoa; phylum Chordata; class Amphibia; order Anura; family Dendrobatidae; genus Ranitomeya; species Ranitomeya variabilis. The sequence continues at coordinate 712,184,700 of NC_135232.1, forward strand.
TTACATATCCTCAGGACATTCCATGAGGCCATTATGACATCATAATTCTGAGTGACCCCCTAGTCCTGAGCATAATATTGTGACATCAGAGCAGCTGGGCCGCCATGTTTGCTGCCAACTGGTGAGTGAGGCAGAGAATGGGGAACAGAAATATCCCATCTGTTTAATATAGTAGAAATGTATATATCTGGGTTGGAAAAGATTGAAAAATCAGTTTTCTCCTTGTTTGTAAATAGTGGATTTTATAAACAGATTATGTCCTCTGCTGTAAATTATAAGAATGTAATGTTTTTCTTTATCATTTATTGTTGTGGGTGATACATTATTGCTAAACAATACACAACTCAGCAGCTGCCTACCGGACTGTAAGGGAAATGATTACCATAGGTTATAAATAAGTGAAAATAAAATAAATAATAGAGGCTAAAGCATACAAATAATTATAATAAAAAATTAAAAAAAAGACTTCCGTTTTTTTAGTTTTCTGTACCACCATGGCCATATTACATGACATACATGTGTCCATATCACTCAGTTATCTCACATCCACAAAAGTACAGTATGTATTACAACAGGACCAGGCAGGTTTCTTCCTATCTGGCAAATTCCCTGTGGACACCTCGGGTGGGCTGGTCAGTGGGACACATGCCTGATGCAGAGTTACAGAGGGAGATGGTGAAATTACCCTCCCAAAGATCTGAACTGATTTATCTTCTTAAAACCTCATTCAGACATCCGTGATTTTTCTCATGTATAAAACCATAGAGATTGAGGTTTTAGCAGAAGAAATGTTTAAATATTTATTTCTGCCATGATTTCCATTACTTACATTTTTCTTTTTTGCATTTTCAGTTTTCCCTTCCTTCCTAAAATCCACAACTTTTTATTTTTCAACAACTTTTTTAATTTTCCATCCACCTTCCATTTTACATAGCAACAAAGTAACAAGGCCAAAAAAAGACATTTGTCCATCCAGTTCAGCCTATATTCGGTCAGAATAAATCCCCAGATCTACGTCCTTCTAAAGAACCAAATAACTGTAAGATACAATATTGTTAACACTCTAGGAAGACATCCAGGCCTCTCTTGAACCACTCGATTGAGTTCACCATCACCACGTCCTCAGGCAAGGAATTCCAGATTCTCACTGCCCTAACAGTAAAGGATCCTCTATGTTGGTGGAAAAACCTTCTCTCCTCCAGACGCAGAGAATGCCCCCTTGTGACCGTCACATTCCTTGGTATAAACAGATCCTCGGAGAGATATTTGTATTGTCCCCTTATATACTTATACATGGTTATTAGATCGCCCCTCAGTCGTCTTTTTTCCAGACTAAATAACACAGGTCTGAGACTAAAAAGCTGTTTTGATTATTTTCATCTAATTTCCATGTATTTTGGTGTGCTGAAAACGAAAAAAATATTGCAAAAAATCCTGGACGTCAGGATTTGCCACAAAATGCAAAATTCTCTTCAAATTAGTATATTTTTCTCAATTTTTGGTATTTTTTTATCTTAGGGTTTTGAAAGTCAAAATTACGATTAATTAATTCACATCAATGCATTGAAGATATACAATGCCAAAAAAATATAACTTTCAAAGAAAAGAACTTTCAGAGTGAGCTAATGAAACCAGCATCAACATGTTGCAAGCTGAACGAACAGGCTCTGACATGCTCGGGCTTGATTCGATTGTTTTATCTTGGTTCTCGCCTGCTCACACTTTTTCATCTCAGTTCATGTTAGCTCGTCATATTCAACCGTGTTTCCCAAAATTAGCACTATGGCTCAGCGAAAGAGTATTAATTCGCCTGACAGTTTCTGTTACATTTGTGGTGAATATACAGTGTTGAAGCAACAGCTGAATATTACAAACTTTGTGAAAAAAGTATACTGCGATTATTTCGGACTAAAGCTTGGAGATCAAGCTTTATCAAGATAAAGCTTGGGCGCCTCATAAAGTGTGCAATCGGTGTGTTGAGGACCTCCGAAATTGATTCAAGGGTAAAAAAAAAGCTTTCCATTATGGGATTCCTATGGTATGATGAGAGCAAAGGAACCATAGTGACGATTGTTACTTTTGTTCATGCAATGCGAAAGGGTATAATTCAAAATGGAAGCATTCCATTTCATACCCCAATATTCACTCGGCAATTCGTCCCATCCCCCATGGCACAGATATACCAGTACCAGTACCCAAGGCCCCTGCTACCTTGGAAGAGATAACTAGCTCCGATGAAGGTGGAGTCATACCTGAACCAGATGATGAATCAAGTTCTGACTTTGAAGATGATACAAGACCAAAATTGTTTTCCCAGGAGGAGATGAATGATTTGGTAAGAGACTTGAATCTTCTCAAAGATGCCGCTGAGTTACTCGGATCAAGGCTCAAAAGCAAGAATTTATTGTTGCCAGGAGTGTCTTTTTCATGGTTCAGACATCGTGAAAACGAGTTTGTTCCTTACTTTGCCCAGGAAGATAAGTTGGTTCATTGCATCGATGTCGAAGGTTTGATGGTTCAATTCAAAATCCAATATGATTCAGCGCAATGGCGTCTTTTTATAGATTCTTCAAAAAGAAGTCTCAAATCAGTTTTACTCCACAACGGCGGTTTTAATGCTTCCATCCCTGTAGGTCATTCTGTACACCTCAATGAAACCTATGAGAACTTGGAATTGGCTCTTCGTAAACTTAAATATGAAGACCACGGTTGGCAAGTGTGCGGGGATTTGAAAGTCTTGTGCATGCTGCTCGGGCAACAAGCTGGGTATACCAAATACCCTTGTTTTCTGTGTCTATTGGACAGTCGAGACCGACAAATTCACTGGATCAAGAAGAATTGGCAGCCGAGGGTGCTCACAGTTGGTGAAAAAAATGTCCTCCGAGAAACTTTGGTTCCTCCCCATAAAGTTCTTCTGCCACCTCTCCACATAAATTGGGATTGATGAAGCAATACATAAAATCACTTCCAAAAGATGGAGAATGCTTCAAATACTTGGTCACCAAGTTTCCAGACCTCTCGGAGGCAAAATTGAAGGAAGGTGTGTTCATCGGACCAGACATTAGAAGGCTTATAGCTAATCAAGAGTTTATCAATACCATGACGCATCCTCAAAAAGAAGGGTGGTTTGCATTTAAAGAGGTCGTAGAGAAATTTTTAGGCAGTAACAAAGACCCTGACTACAAAAAAATCGTCGGACGAATGCTGAAAGCATTTCAAGCTTTAGGTTGCCTGATGAGTTTGAAAGTGCATTTCCTCTATTCCCACCTTGACAGCTTTCCTGAAAATTTGGGAGCTGTGAGTGAAGAGCAAGGTGAACGATTCCACCAGGACATTAAAGAGATGGCAAGAAGATTCCAGAGAAGATGGAGCATTGCAATGATGGCAGACTACTGTTGGATGCTTCAGAGAGACATTCCAGATGCTACTCACAAGCGTAAATGTACCAAGAGAAGCCTCACAGGGAAGAAGAATCGATTTTAGTGTGTGTTAGTGAGCTCATTGCAGTTAAAAAATGATTTTCATGAAACATTTGTAATAAAAAATTTATTTTATGAGTCTATTTTCATTTATTTTGAGGTATTGTCTCATTTAACATAGTTACTTAAATTGTCAGAAAACGTGATGTCCTATGACAAAACGGAGGTCATTTTCGGATTAAGGGCACTTAAAAACATGAAGATTACGTGGAATAACCAAAACAGCTCTTGGAAAAAATTTTTTTGCAGACCTGTGTAATTAACCACTGAGTTTGATGTCAGCTGACATAAAACAGCTGACCTGACATCAACCCCAAAACTATTACTCCACTAGCCAACGCACCAAGGCAAGTGGGAAGAGCCAAAGCTAAGAGCCAGAATTGGTGCATCTAATGGAGGTGCCATTTCTGGGGTGGCTGGGGTCTGGTGTTATTAGTCTGGGAAGGGACCAATATCCATGGCCCATTCCCAGTCTATTAATATCAGCCTGCAGCTTTCTGTTTTGCCTTTGCTGGTTATTAAAATAGGGAGACCGCACATAATTTTTTTGGTGTGTCCCCCTTTTTAATAACCAGTAAAGGCTACGCAGACAGCTGTGAGCTTATATTAATAGGAAGACTTTAAGTCCATCTAGTTCAACCCATAGCCTAACCTAACAAGCCCTAACATGTTGATCCAGAAGAAGGCAAAAAAAACCATGTGGCAAAGAGTAAGATCCACATTGGGGAAAAAAATTCCTTCCCGTCTCCACATACGGCAATCAGACTAGTTCCCTGGATCAACACCCTATCAAGGAATCTAGTATATACAGTTGTGGCCAAAAGTATTGACACCCCTGCAATTCTGTCAGATAATACTCAGTTTCTTCCTGAAAATGATTGCAATCACAAATTCTTTGGTAGTATTATCTTCATTTAATTTGTCTTAAATGAAAAAAATACAAAAGAGAATGAAGCAAAAAGCAAAACATTGATCAAAACTCCAAAAATGGGCCAGACAAAAGTATTGGCACCCTCAGCCTAATACTTGGTTGCACAACCTTTAGCCAAAATAACTGTGACCAACTTGGTTGCGCAACCTTTAGCCAAAATAACTGTGACCAACTGCTTCCGGTAACCATCAATGAGTTTCTTACAATGCTCTGCTGGAATTTTAGACCATTCTTCTTTGGCAAACTGCTCCAGGTCCCTGATATTTGAAGGGTGCCTTCTCCAAACTGCCATTTTTAGATCTCTCCACAGGTGTTCTATGGGATTCAGGTCTGGACTAATTGCTGGCCACCTTAGAAGTCTCCAGTGCTTTCTCTCAAACCTTTTTCTAGTGCTTTTTGGAGTGTGTTTTGGGTCATTGTCCTGCTGGAAGACCCATGACCTCTGAGGGAGAGGGTATCTGATGTGACACAGGTTATCATTATATCAGGCCTCCTGATGAGCCTAGGCAGGCGAAACGCATTGAGGCAAAAAATTTTAAATGGCGAATGGTGAACTACAGCTGGTGCATCACTAGATGAGTATCGATGTTTTTTTTTTATATACTGTATCTCAGCGGATAATGTTGATTTGATTTGACATCGGGACCGGAGTCTCTTGTAGGAGATACTTATCTTTGGTTCATGTGCCTGAGTAAAGGAAGTGGGGATTCCCATATTGGCAAATGCACATGGAAAACATAGTTGGACTAGCCCCTAATATAGTTTTAAGGTGTGGACTATTTATGGTATATGTATTATATTCACATCTATTGGAATAATATTGCTCACAGCTAAAGTAGTCATCACCTACTTTATATATCACATTTCGCCATATGTGTTCATATTGATTTTATATGTATTGGGGACCTAGCTTTTCCCTAGCAAAGGTGTTCTGTGTATAGTTACAGAGGTTCATTTAGTCCGTGGGTAGAGGCTCTCACTAGTGGCTACAGGGTGCATTAGGGCCAGTAGGGCTAGCCATCATGGAGCGGGGGCGCTACAACGTTCCCCCCTAGGGCGTCTACCTCCGCAGCCAGGTAGGGGTCAGGTGTAGGAGCCTCAGCAAGGGTGTCTAGATACCCCCAATAAGTCTTGGGCAGTTTTTGAGCACTTTGGTTTTCTTTTTGTGTGTATTTTGTCACTATAGGTAGCAGAGTTTGCCTTGTTTTTAATAATAAAGAATATTTTTATATGTAGGGTAGATTTATGATTTTGACTTGGGAGACCCAGCTTTCTCACACTGGGCCCTACATTATGCTGCAAAATTTGTTGGTAGTCTTCAGACTTCATAATGCCATGCACACGGTCAAGCAGTCCAGTGCCAGAGGCAGCAAAGCAACCCCAAAACATCAGGGAACCTCCGCCATGTTTGACTGTAGGGACCGTGTTCTTTTCTTTGAATGCCTCTTTTTTTCTCCTGTAAACTCTATGTTGATGCCTTTGCCCAAAAAGCTCTACTTTTGTCTCATCTGACCAGAGAACATTCTTCCAAAACGTTTTAGGCTTTTTCAGGTAAGTTTTGGCAAACTCCAGCCTGGCTTTTTTATGTCTCGGGGTAAGAAGTGGGGTCTTCCTGGGTCTCCTACCATACAGTTCCTTTTCATTCAGACGCTGACGGATAGTACGGGTTGACACTGTTGTACCCTTGGACTGCAGGGCAGCTTGAACTTGTTTGGATGTTAGTCGAGGTTTTTTATCCAACATCCACACAATCTAGCGTTGAAATCTCTTGTCAATTTTTCTTTTCCGTCCACATCTAGGGAGGTTAGCCACAGTGCCATGGGCTTTAAACTTCTTGATGACACTGCGCACGGTAGACACAGGAACATTCAGGTCTTTGGAGATGGACTTGTAGCCTTGAGATTGCTCATGCTTCCTCACAATTTGGTTTCTCAAGTCCTCAGACAGTTCTTTGGTCTTCTTTCTTTTCTCCATGCTCAATGTGGTACACACAAGGGCACAGGACAGAGGTTGAGTCAACTTTGATCCATGTCAACTGTCTGCAAGTGTGATTTAGTTATTGCCAACACCTGTTAGGTGCCACAGGTAAGTTACAGGTGCTGTTAATTACACAAATTAGAGAAGCATCACATGATTTTTCGAACAGTGCCAATACTTTTGTCCACCCCCTTTTTATGTTTGGTGTGGAATTATATCCAATTTGGCTTTAGGACAATTCTTTTTGTGTTTTTTCATTTAAGACAAATTAATTGAAGATAATGATAACAAAGAATTTGTGTTTGCAATCATTTTCAGGAAGAAACTGAGTATTATCTGACAGAATTGCAGGGGTGTCAATACTTTTGGCCACAACTGTATAACCTGTAACATTATACTTTTCAAGAAAGGCATCCAGTCCCCTTTTAAATTTAAGCAATGAATCACTCATTACATCATACGGCAGAGAGTTCCATAGTCTCACTGCTCTTACAGTAAAGAATCCGCATATGTTATTATGCTTAAACCTTCTTTCCTCCAGACAAAGAGGATGCCCCCTTGTCCCTGTCTCAGGTCTATGATTAAAAAGATCATCAGAAAGGTCTTTGTACTGTCCCCTCATGTATTTATACATTAAAATAAGATCACCCCTTAGCCTTCTTTTTTCCAAACTAAATAGCCCCAAGTGTAATAACCTATCTTGGTATTGCAGACCCCCTAGTCCTCTAATAACCTTGGTCGCTCTTCTCTGCACCCGCTCTAGTTCAGCTATGTCTTTCTTATACACCGGAGACCAGAACTGTACACAGTATTCTAAGTGTGGTCGAACTAGTGACTTGTATAGAGGTAAAATTATGTTCTCCTCATGAGCATCTATGCCTCTTTTAATGCATCCCATTATTTTATTTGCCTTTGTAGCAGCTGCCTGACACTGGCCACTAAATGTGAGTTTGTCATCCACCCATACACCCAGGTCTTTTCAGTGACAGTTTTGCCCAGAGTTTTAGAATTAATCACATAGTTATACATCTTATTACTTCTACCCAAGAGCATGACCTTACATTTATCCCCATTAAAGCTCATTTGCCATTTATCAGCCCAAGATTCTAGTTTACATAAATCCTCCTGCAATATAAAATTGTCCTCCTCTGTATTTATTACCCTGCAGAGTTTAGTGTCATCTGCAAATATAGAAATTCTGCTCTGTATGCCCCCTACAAGGTGATTAATAAATATGTTAAAAAGAAGATGGCCCAATACTGACCCCTGTGGTACACCACTGCTAACCACGACCCAGTGCTCCATTAATAACCACCCTTTGTTTCCTATCCCTGAGCCAGCTCTTAATCCACTTACACATATTTTCCCCTAACACCATTATTCTCATTTTATGTATCAACCTTTTGTGTGGCACCGTATCAAAAGCTTTTGAAAAGTCCATATACACTACGTCCACTGCGTTCCCTTGGTCCAGTCTGGAACTTACCTTTTCATAGAAACTGATCAGATTAGTCTGACAGGAACGGTCCCTAGTAAACCCGTGTTGATATTGGGTCATGAGGTTATTCCTCTTCAGATACTCCAGCATAGCATCCCTTAGAACGCCCTCCAGGATTTTACCCACAGTAGAGGTTAAGCTTACTGGCCTATAATTACCGAGTTAATTTTTTGTCCCCTTTTTGAATATTGGCACCACATTTGCTATATGCCAGTCCTGTGGTACAGACCCTGTTATTATGGAGTCTTTAAAGATTAAAAATAATGGTCTTTCAATGGCTGTACTTAATTCCTGCAGTACTCGGGGGTGTATCCCATCCGGGCCCGGAGATTTGTCAATTTTAGTGATTTTTAGACGCCACCGTACTTCCTGCTGGGTTAAGCAGGTGACATTTAATGGGGAAATTTTGTTATCACTGATCATATTGTCTGCCATGGGGTTTTCTTGTGTAAATACTGATGAAAAAAGTCATTTAGCATATTGGCTTTTTCCTCATCCTCATCCAGCATTTCACCCAGACTGTTTTTAAGGGGGCCAATACTATCATTTTTTAGTTTCTTACTATTTACGTAGCTAAAGAATATTTGGGGATTACTTTTACTGTCTGTGGCAATGAGTCTCTCTGTCTCAATTTTTGCTGCCTTTGCCCCATATAATGCTGCACATGGCCCCATAAGATGCTCCATACAGATATTTGCCCCATATAATGCTGCACATGGCCGCATGAGATGCTCCATACAGATATTTGCCCCATATAATGCTGCACATGGCCCCATAAGATGCTCCATACAGATATTTGCCCCATATGCTGTTGCTGCAATAAAAAAAATTAAAAATGACATACTCACCTCTCAGGCCCTCGGCACTTGCTATATTCACCTTTGCCGTTCCACCGCCGACTGCCGCTGTGTCTTCCCCGTCCTCGGCACTGACTGTTCAGGCAGAGGGTGGCTGTTGTGAATTCCGTCTGGGTTCCCTCTGGTGGCCTTTAGCGATACTGCGGGTCTGGAGCTGGGCTCAGCTGCCTCATTTCCTTTTATGCTGGTTCCTATTTAACTCCACCTGGACCTTTACTTGTTGCCTGCTGTCGTTGTATTCAGTACTGGTTCTGACCTCTCCTGGATTTTCCTGGTGACCTGTCTATTTCTGAGAAGCTAAGTCTTGCTAGTTCTTTTTGCTCATTGTTTCCTTGAATATGTTTCTCAGTATATGATGTGTTCAGTCCAGCTTGCTTATATGTGATTTTTCGCTTGCTGGTAGCTCTGGGGAGCAGAAGTGCGCCCCTCACATCGTGAGTCGGTGTGGGGGTTCTTGTACTTTCTGCGTGGATAGTTTTTGATAGTTTTTGTACCGACCACACAGATCCCTGCTATCTTCTGTCTATTTAGTGTTAGCGGGCCTCATTTGCTTAAACCTGTTTTTCATTCCTACGTTTGTATTTTCCCCTTAACTCACCGTTATTATTTGTGGGGGGCTGTCTAAACTTTGGGGTTTTCTCTGAGGCAAGTGAGGCTTTGCTTTCTCTCTAGGGGTAGCTAGTTTCTCAGGCTGTGAAGAGGCGTCTAGGTTTTTAGGTAACGCTCCACGGCTGCCTTTAGTGTGTGTGGATAGGATCAGGATTGCGGTCGGTATAGTTCCCACATTCCCGGAGCTTGTCCTACTATTCAGGTTTACCTATCAGGTCAGTTTGGTGATCCTTCCACCGGATCATAACAGTACAGCAGGCCCGTAAAGAGTTAATGCATCGCAAAAGAGGGATAAGAGAAATCCTGAGTTCATTTTTTTTTTTTTCTTCCTCTGCAGTGTGTCTAGCCTCTCTCCTTCCCTTAATCTCTGGGTGGTTCAGAATTCAGCTGCAGCTATGGACCTTCAGAGTCTGTCTTCTAGTGTGGATCATCTCACTGCTAGGGTACAAGGCATTCAGGATTATGTAGTCCGCAGTCCTATGTCAGAGCCTAAGATACCTATTCCTGAGCTGTTCTCCGGAGACAGATCTAGGTTTTTGAACTTTAAAAATAATTGCAGATTATTCCTTTCTCTGAGACCTCGTTCCTCTGGTGATCCGGTTCAGCAAGTTAAAATTATTATTTCTTTGTTGCGTGGTGACCCTCAAGATTGGGCATTCTCTCTGGCACCGGGAGATCCTGCATTGCAAAATGTGGATGCATTTTTTCTGGCGCTTGGAGTGCTTTATGAGGAACCTAATCTGGTAGACCAAGCAGAAAAGGTTTTGCTGGCTCTCTCCCAGGGTCAGGATGAAGCAGAGGTTTTCTGTCAGAAGTTTAGGAAATGGTCTGTGCTCACTCAATGGAATGAGTGTGCCCTGGCAGCGATTTTCAGAAAGGGTCTTTCTGAAGCCATTAAGGATGTTATGGTGGGGTTCCCCACGCCTGCGGGTCTGAATGAGTCAATGTCTTTGGCCATTCAGATTGATCGGCGCTTACGGGAGCGCAAACCAGTGCACCATCTGGCGGTATTTTCTGAGCAGAAGCCTGAGTCTATGCAATGTGACAAGATTCTGACCAGAATTGAACGGCAAAATCACAGACGTCAGAATGGGTTGTGCTTTTACTGTGGTGATTCTGCTCATGTTATCTCAGATTGTTCTAAGCGCATAAAAAAACTTCGCTAAGTCTGTCACCATTGGTACTGTACAGCCTAAATTCATTTTGTCTGTTACTTTGATTTGCTCTCTGTCATCCTACTCAGTTATGGCTTTTGTGGATTCAGGTGCTGCCCTGAATTTGATGGATTTGTCTTTTGCCAGGCGCTGTGGTTTTATCTTGGAGCCTTTGCAATTCCCTATTCCACTAAAGGGAATTGATGCCACGCCATTGGCCAAGAATAAACCTCAGTACTGGGCTCAAGTGACCATGTGCATGACTCCTGCACATCAGGAGGTGATTCGCTTTCTTGTGTTACATAATTTGCATGATGTTGTCGTTTTAGGTCTGCCATGGCTCCAGGCTCATAATCCAGTCCTGGATTGGAAAGCAATGTCTGTGTCAAGTTGGGGTTGCCAGGGGATTCATGGCGATGCTCCTTTGGTGTCTATTGCTTCTTCTCCTTCTGAAGTCCCTGAATTTTTGTCGGACTACCAGGATGTATTTGATGAGCCCAAGTCCAGTGCCCTACCTCCTCATAGGGATTGTGATTGCGCCATAAATGTGATTCCTGGTAGTAAGTTCCCTAAGGGACGACTTTTTAATTTGTCTGTACCAGAACATGCCGCTATGCGGAGTTATATCAAGGAGTCTTTGGAGAAGGGGCATATTCGCCCGTCCTCGTCCCCTTTGGGTGCAGGGTTCTTTTTTGTGGCCAAGAAGGATGGTTTTCTGAGACCCTGTATAGATTATCGCCTTCTAAATAACATCACGGTCAAATTTCAGTATCCTTTGCCACTGTTGTCCGATCTGTTTGCTTGGATTAGGGGGGCCAGTTGGTTCAGCAAGATAGATCTTCGTGGAGCGTATAATCTTGTGCGTATAAAGCAGGGCGATGAATGGAAAACAGCATTCAATACGCCCGAAGGCCATTTTGAGTACTTGGTGATGCCTTTTGGGCTTTCTAATGCCCCTTCTGTGTTCCAGTCCTTCATGCACAACATCTTCCGAGAATATCTGGATAGGTTTATGATTGTGTACCTGGATGATATTTTGGTCTTTTCTGATGATTGGGAATCTCATGTGAAGCAGGTCAGGATGGTATTTCAGGTCCTGCGAGCCAATGCCTTGTTTGTGAAGGGCTCTAAATGTCTCTTCAGAGTCCAGAAGGTTTCCTTTTTGGGCTTTATTTTTTCTCCTTCTACCATTGAGATGGATCCAGTCAAGGTCCAGGCTATTTATGACTGGACTCAACCTACATCGGTAAAGAGTCTTCAGAAGTTCTTGGGTTTTGCTAATTTTTACCGTCGCTTCATCACTAATTTTTCCAGTGTGGTTAAGCCTTTGACGGATTTGACCAAGAAGGGTTCTGATGTGACGAATTGGTCTCCTGCGGCCGTGGAGGCCTTTCAGGAGCTCAAACGTCGGTTTTTTTCGGCTCCTGTCTTGCGTCAGCCGGATGTCTCTCTGCCCTTCCAGGTCGAGGTTGATGCTTCTGAGATTGGAGCTGGGGCTGTCTTGTCACAGAGAAGCTCTGATGGCTCTGTGATGAGGCCATGTGCTTTCTTTTCAAGAAAGTTTTCGCCTGCCGAGCGGAATTATGATGTTGGTAATCGGGAGTTGTTGGCAATGAAATGGGCATTTGAGGAGTGGCGACATTGGCTAGAGGGAGCCAAACATCGTGTGGTGGTCTTGACGGATCACAAGAATTTGACTTATCTCGAGTCTGCTAAACGGCTAAATCCTAGACAGGCTCGATGGTCGCTGTTTTTCTCTCGTTTCGATTTCGTGGTTTCATACCTTCCGGGTTCGAAGAACGTGAAGGCTGATGCTCTTTCTAGGAGCTTTGTGCCTGACTCTCCGGGAGTTTCTGAACCGGCTGGTGTCCTCAGAGAGGGGGTGATTTTGTCTGCCATCTCCCCTGATTTACGACGGGTACTGCAGGAATTTCAGGCCAATAGACCTGACCGTTGTCCACCGGAGAGACTGGTTGTCCCGGATAGATGGACCAGTAGAGTCATTTCCGAGGTTCATTCTTCGGTGTTGGCGGGTCATCCTGGGATTTTTGGTACCAGGGATTTGGTGGCTAGGTCCTTTTGGTGGCCTTCCTTGTCGCGGGATGTGCGTTCCTTTGTGCAGTCCTGTGGGATTTGTGCTCGGGCTAAGCCTTGCTGTTCTCGTGCCAGTGGACTGCTTTTGCCTTTACCTGTCCCGAAGAGGCCCTGGACGCATATTTCCATGGATTTTATTTCGGATCTTCCAGTCTCTCAGAAGATGTCTGTTATCTGGGTGGTTTGTGATCGTTTTTCTAAAATGGTCCATTTGGTGCCCTTGCCTAAGCTGCCTTCCTCCTCCGATTTGGTTCCACTGTTTTTTCAGAATGTGGTTCGTTTGCATGGTATTCCTGAGAATATTGTGTCTGACAGAGGATCCCAGTTTGTGTCCAGATTTTGGCGGTCCTTTTGTGCTAAGATGGGCATTGAATTATCTTTTTCATCGGCCTTCCATCCTCAGACGAATGGACAAACCGAACGAACTAATCAGACCTTGGAGACTTATCTGAGATGTTTTGTTTCTGTGGATCAGGATGATTGGGTGACTTTTTTGCCATTGGCTGAGTTCGCCCTCAATAATCGGGCTAGTTCTGCTACTTTGGTTTCGCCTTTTTATTGCAATTCTGGTTTTCATCCTCGTTTTTCCTCAGGTCAGGTTGAGCCTTCTGACTGTCCTGGGGTGGATTCTGTGGTGGATAGGTTGCAGCAGATTTGGAACCACGTGGTGGACAATTTGACGTTGTCACAAGAGAAGGCTCAGCGCTTTGCTAACCGCCGTCGCTGTGTGGGTCCCCGACTTCGTGTGGGGGATTTGGTATGGTTGTCTTCTCGTTATGTTCCGATGAAGGTTTCCTCTCCTAAGTTCAAGCCTCGTTTCATCGGTCCTTATAAGATTTTGGAAATCCTCAACCCTGTGTCATTTCGTTTGGACCTCCCGGCATCATTTGCCATTCACAATGTGTTCCATAGGTCATTGTTGCGGAGATATGTGGTGCCTGTTGTTCCTTCTGTTGACCCTCCTGCTCCGGTCTTGGTCAAGGGAGAGTTGGAGTATGTGGTGGAGAAGATCTTGGATTCTCGTGTTTCGAGACGGAAGCTTCAGTACTTAGTTAAATGGAAGGGCTATGGTCAGGAGGATAATTCCTGGGTTGTCGCCTCTGATGTCCATGCGGCCAATTTGGTTCGTGCCTTTCATTCGGCTCGTCCTGAAGTGCGCCCCTCACATCGTGAGTCGGTGTGGGGGTTCTTGTACTTTCTGCGTGGATAGTTTTTGATAGTTTTTGTACCGACCGCACAGATCCCTGCTATCTTCTGTCTATTTAGTGTTAGCGGGCCTCATTTGCTTAAACCTGTTTTTCATTCCTACGTTTGTATTTTCCCCTTAACTCACCGTTATTATTTGTGGGGGGCTGTCTAAACTTTGGGGTTTTCTCTGAGGCAAGTGAGGCTTTGCTTTCTCTCTAGGGGTAGCTAGTTTCTCAGGCTGTGAAGAGGCGTCTAGGTTTTTAGGTAACACTCCACGGCTGCCTTTAGTGTGTGTGGATAGGATCAGGATTGCGGTCAGTATAGTTCCCCACATTCCCGGAGCTTGTCCTACTATTCAGGTTTACCTATCAGGTCAGTTTGGTGATCCTTCCACCGGATCATAACAGGCGGCGCACAGTAATTGCGTCATCGCGCCCTCTAACCTGAGCATCAGTGCAGAGGACACAGAAGACACAGCGGCGCCGACGGTGGAACGGGGAGCAGGTGAATATCGCGCACTGCATTATACTCACCAGCTCCTGGCGTGGTCCTTGCACGTCTGTTCCCTGGTGCCGGCAGCTTCTTCCTGTAGTGAGCAGTCACATGGTACCGCTCATTACAGTAATGAATATGCGGCCCCACCCCTATGGGAGTGGTACCATGTGACCGCTCACTACAGGAACAAGCTGTCAGCGCCCGGAGAACAGACATGCAGGGACCGCGCCAGGAGCAGGTGAGTATTATTAGACCGCTGCCGATCCCGCTCCCCTGCCGACCCCTGGGTATGACTCGAGTATAAGCCCAGAGGGTCAATTTCAGCCTAAAAAAATGGGCTGAAATTCTCGGCTTATACTCCAGTATATACGGTAGTTGGCAACTGAGTTAGCACTCTTGTGGTTTTCGGACATTTTTGAAGTAAAGTGAACTGGTATAAACTTCAATTTTTTCCCACTGTTTCACAACAAAACTCCTTCGGTCCACTCTCTTTCCTGCTCAAGGGATATTAACCCTTGCACTCTAATGTGTGACACTGGACTAATTTGCTATTGTCTGCTTTACCGTCATTTTCTACAATACGATTGACCAATACTATTGTATATACTTTATTTTGTGTTTTGATGTAACCTTTCGTTGGATTTATTTTGTTTTTCTTACTTGTAACTGATGAAGGTCTAATTTTGACCGAAACGTTTTCTGTTTACTTCCTCGTGAACAACATTAAATACTGTTATTGATCGTATCAAGTTCAGTGCCAAGTATTTGGACATATATTTATGATGTGGGAACCTACTCTGGCACCTTCTATAGTTGTGCACACGTCACCTCATTATGGCAGCTAATATCGTCGTGCCTGGAGGCACATGGCAGTGATGTCATACACCATGGTGGGCATACCGATGTCAGCTGCCAGCGCTTGAGCCGGCTGAAAAAGAGGACACTGCACATCATGGGAATTAGGGTGGTGGTGGTAAGAATTTTTTTTTTTTTAGTCGAACAGAACAGAGCTTATTACCCAGGAAGGGGCCCATGATGAGGCACGTTACTCCAGGATGGGGGCACATTAGCCTGGAAGGAGGGAGACCAGGATGGGGCACAATACCCCAGAAAGGCGACCAGGATGGGGCAAATTACTTGAGGAATGGGATTAGGATGGGACACATACTGCAGGAAGGGGACTAGGGGAACAGCTGATCACTTTGTGTCACACCCAAATTGATCTGATGTTTCTGACCTATCCTAAGAATAGGCCATCAATATAAAGTACATAACCTCTTTAAGTGTGATCGCTACCCCTATACCAACTAATGATAGATACCTCCCTCACTTATAATTGTGTACTCTGAAAGTTATGTAACAATTTGTACAGTAAAAAGTCACAACCAGACATATTGATGGTAAATATTATTTAATTTTATAAATTGTTTGCAATTAATAGAATTTATGGTAACATCCGAATCTGGAGCTTCAGCTGTTATCAGCATCACTGCACGTGATGGAATCGGTGACTCAATGAAGCAGATGAGGAATCTGTGGATCATTATGGAAATGATCTGTAACTTCTGCAGATTTCTGTGAAGAGAAGACACCAAGTTATTACATCTCATCAGTAGATTCCTAATAAAAAGTAACTAAATATGAGCTGGAGACTAAAAGAAAGAAATTCTAATATCTACTTACATGGAGTGCAGGTCGTTCTGATCTAATTCCTCAATGTTCTCCAGACTTGGATCTTCCTTCTATAAAAAGGAGAAAACAACAATTAATTCTATATTGCATGTAATGTGATCATTATTGGCAGGGCAGTTTCTAGCCCAAAAATGACACAGGGCGAGAGTAGGAAATTTCTCCCCCCCCCCCCCCCCCCCCCCCCGGCACCGAAAATAATAAACATTATTTTTGTGGGCTTGAGTAATAAATAGAGAGCAGGCTTGTATCTTCCCTTTTTTTAATAAATTATAATTTGCCTTTAACTTATATAGAACTTGGGGAAAAGGGACAAGTATGCTAATTATTAACGGTGAGAACAAAGTTGTAGGTAAATAATATCTATTAATTATTTTGGAAACAGATCCTAAAAATTGTAGGTTGCAGATTTATGAGAAACTGACTCTTCTAGATTTAGCCGCTGCAAAAGCATTAATAGCTTCCGAATAATTCAGCTTTTCTGCCAGTTCATTTTCTAATTCCAGGTCACATTTACTAATCTCTTCTAAAAGGAGATTGGCGAGACTTTCCCCAGATGTATCAGTAGCAGGACGATAGCCAATAAAATGTTCCTTTATTGCTACGTGATCATCATCTATATCAACAAATCTTAAGGTGTATGACAACTGTTCAGTGTGACCTGCATCTTGTGTGCAGTCCAACATTATTGAAAAATACTTAGATCTTTTGGCTTTTTCTAGAATACATTTCTTCACCTGAGAGGCCATCAAGCAGATAATTTCATTTTGAATTAAATTTCCACAGTAATGTGTATGGATTTCCTGGGAAGTAATTCGTTTTAAATGATCTCTCATTACTGGTTCAAATTTTCCAAGAAGCTCTATAAGCCCAAGGAAATGTCCATTATTTGGTGTAAACAATGTATTTGACGATCCTCGAAAAGCTAAATTATTGGTTGCCAGGTATACAGTTACTGCCATAACTCTTTCCAACACTTCTCGCCTGGGTGAGGATGCCACCAGACTGCCAAAGATGAGGTAAGTCAGCTGGGCCCCCTCCCGGGTTTCATGCTGTGGGGCATGCCAAATCAGCATGCCCCAAGGGTGGTTGGGGGGGGGGCAGGTGTGGGGGTCCCCATCCAAAAAAAAAGGCTAGCCCAACCCATCCCATCCCTCAGACCCCCTCACCTGTTCAGTGTGTCAGTGCCCTCTGCCCTCTGAGTCTGAGCGCGCTCAGACTGCTAAATGGGGCTGCTGGGAAGGGAAGGACTAATCCATAGGCAGGGGGTGGGCATTTTTGCTATACTGCTACCACTGTCAGACTAGACTGCAGCCTGTCCTGTCCAGCATTGAAATTGGCAACAGCCAGGCAGCCTAGTCTGACAGTGATAGTGTGTGTGCTTAGCTCTTTGATCACTGTCTCAGGGAGCGCCCGTGCTCAGCCGAGAGCGCGGCGCCCCTGCTATCAGTGTGGGAGTGGCCGAGCTGCCTCATCCTGGCTGTTCATTCTCGCTGTTCATCCAGCGCGGAGCGGAGGTGAGTCATACCTCCCAACTTTTGAAGATGGGAAAGAGGGACAAAGTTTGCGGCGCGCTTTGCGCGCCGCGGCAAATTTTAGGCCACGCCTCTGACCACACCCATTCATAATTAGTCACACCCATATCCACATCCCAACCACACCCATTTAGCACTGCCGATCACACTGTTTCATATACAATAATTATAAACAAAAAAATATGGCCACACAGTGCCCCATACTGTATAATGGCCACACATGATGCTCCATACTGTATAATGAACACACATGACGCTCCATACTGTATAATGGCCACACATGATGCTCCATACTGTATAATGAACACACATGATGCTCCATACTGTATGACCGCACATGATGCTCCATACTGTATAATGACCGCACATGATGCTCCATACTGTATAATGACCCCACATGATGCTCCATACTGTATAATGGCCGCACATGATGCTCCATACTGTATAATGAACACACATGATGCTCCATACTGTATGACCGCAAATGATGCTCCATACTGTATAATGACCGCACATGATGCTCCAGACTGTATAATGACCGCACATGATGCTCCATACTGTATAATGACCCCACATGATGTTCCATACTGTATAATGACCGCACATGATGCTCCATACTGTATAATGACCGCACATGATGCTCCATACTGTATGACCGCAAATGATGCTCCATACTGTATAATGACCGCACATGATGCTCCAGACTGTATAATGACCGCACATGATGCTCCAGACTGTATAATGACCGCACATGATGCTCCAGACTGTATAATGACCGCACATGATGCTCCAGACTGTATAATGACCGCACATGATGCTCCAGACTGTATAATGACCGCACATGATGCTCCAGACTGTATAATGACCGCACATGATGCTCCATACTGTATAATGGCCGCACATGATGCTCCATACTGTATAATGGCCACACATGATGCTCCATACTGTATAATGGCCGCACATGATGCTCCATACTGTATAATGGCCACACATGATGCTCCATACTGTATAATGACCGCACATGATGCTCCATACTGTATAATGACCGCACATGATGCTCCATACTGTACAATGACCGCACATGATGCTCCATATTGTATAATGACCGCACATGATGCTCCATACTGTATAATGACCGCACATGATGCTCCATACTGTATAATGGCCACACATAATGCTCCATACTGTATAATGACCGCACATGATGCTCCATACTGTATAATGACCGCACATGATGCTCCATATTGTATAATGACCACACATGATGCTCCATACTGTATAATGACATACAGGCACGCAGCTCACACACAGGCACGCAGCTCACACGCACGCAGCTCACAAACACATGCAGCTTTGACACAAATGCATCACACACGCAGCCATCACACACACACGCAGCCATCACACACACACACACGCAGCCATCACACACACACACACGCAGCCATCACACACACACACGCAGCCATCACACACACACACACACGCAGCCATCACACACACATGCAGCCATCACACACACACGCAGACATCACACACGCAGCC
Organism: Ranitomeya variabilis; assembly: GCF_051348905.1. Classification (NCBI taxonomy): domain Eukaryota; kingdom Metazoa; phylum Chordata; class Amphibia; order Anura; family Dendrobatidae; genus Ranitomeya; species Ranitomeya variabilis. The sequence continues at coordinate 712,203,751 of NC_135232.1, forward strand.
ATCACACACACACACACACGCAGCCATCACACACACACGCAGCCATCACACACACGCAGCCATCACACACACACAGCCATCACACACACACAGCCATCACACACACACAGCCATCACACACACACAGCCATCACACACACGCAGCCATCACACACACGCAGCCATCACACACACACAGCCATCACACACACACGCAGCCATCACACACACGCAGCCATCACACACACGCAGCCATCACACACACGCAGCCATCACACACACGCAGCCATCACACACACACACGCAGCCATCACACACACACGCAGCCATCACACACACAGCCATCACACACACACACGCAGCCATCACACACACACACACACGCGCAGCCATCACACATGCAGCCATCACACACACACGCAGCCATCACACACACACACGCAGCCATCACACACACACGCAGCCATCACACACACACACGCAGCCATCACACACACACACACGCAGCCATCACACACACACACACGCAGCCATCACACACACACAGCCATCACACACACACACGCAGCCATCACACACACGCAGCCATCACACACACACACACGCAGCCATCACACACACACAGCCATCACACACACACACCCAGCCATCACACACACACACACGCAGCCATCACACACATCACACACACACAATCTCCTCTGTGATGCAGGGGCGGCTGATGTCCATGTGCAGCTCTCTGCTGAAGTCTTCAGTCTCCTGCTCACAGCTCTGCACTATCCCGGCACCTCCCCCGTCTCTCCTTCTCTGCCGGGATAGCAGCTAAGAGCAGAAGCCGGAGCTCCGTGCACACACAGCCAGAGGTAGTGAATCGCTGACCTTTCTTCTTGATTGCTGCAGGCTCTCTCCTTCAGCGTGGCAGCGCCGCACAGGGGGCGGGAGGGGGGGGGGGTGTTGCACGGGCGGTCAGGAGGCAGCTTTTATATAAAAAAAAAAAAAAACAGGCTCTCTCTACGTCCCGGAAGTGGGCGGGGCTTCACCGGCGGCCGCAAATTCGGGATTTTAAATGCCCGAAGCGGGACAGCGGGACCCCGGTGCCAAAGCGGGACTGTCCCGCTGAAATCGGGACGGTTGGGAGGTATGGGTGAGTGGCGGCGCCGAGGTGGCCGCAACCATTATGTGCGGTGCGGGGGGGGGGGGCGCGGCGACGCGAGGCGATGATCTGACCGCTCAGCTGTCAGATTTGCAGCTGAGTTCGGGCAGGGCGCGCCCGCGCTCAGCACTGAGCGCGGCATCCGCGCCCCTGACAGCCCTTAAACAGCAGCAGCAGCGGGCAGGGGACCACCGGGGCCCGAGGCCTCTCCTGCGCCCCCCGGCCCCACGGCGCCCCGTGTGGCCGCCCTGCCCGCCCTGTTGAAGAAACGGCCCTGATTATTGGGTGGAGAGAGAAGAGGGAATGAGGTAACTTACCATTAGCTGTTTTGGGATTTCCATGTTCACAAAACCCTTCATGCCTGGTGAGATAGTGACCAAAGCTGATGGCAAACTACAGAGAGACCAGAACAGCGGGAAGATAAAGGTGATTTATGTGCAAAATAATACACATTTCTGTGAAGAGAAAATGACAAATTATTACATGACATCAATAGATTCCCAGTAAAAAGTTAATAATCTGTGGAAAATAAAAGAAAACAAATTCTAATATCTACTTACATAAAGTACAAGTCATTTTGATCTCATTCCTCAATGTTCTCCAGACTTGGATCATCCTTCTGTGAAAAGAACAATTATTTATATGTTACATGTGACATAGATATCATGGGACAGAGGGAATGAGAGATGACTTACCGTCTGGTGTTTATGGGATGTTCATAGCCCTTCATGCTTGGTGAGATGTTGACCAAAGCTGATGTTAAACTAAGGCAAGACCAGAAATTCAGGAAAATTAAAAGTGAGGGGTTTTTTTTACAGCCTTCAAAGGAATGTAGTTTTAATATATGCACAGGTCCCTTACCTGGGCTGGAATTCAGTATGGTCTCTTCCACTTTCTGCACCATGGAGATAGCTTTCTTCCTAAAGCCTTGTGATTCCATTTTGGTGCATCATTGGAAGACGTGGTTACGGCACAGGGGGCACAGAGGGTTGGAGCGGAGCCATCTAGAAATACATCCCTGATGGAAGCTGTGGTCACATGGAAGGACTATGACCTGCTCTCCAATCTCATATTCGGTCATACAGATGACACATGACTGGGTCTCCTCCTCTGGGGTTATATCCCTTGTTGGGAGAATTATATTTACTCTGCTGCCAACAGGAATCACCACCGCCACCTGTGGCACTGGTGGTGTAATCACACCCACTTCCTGTTGTTGAATAGATGGGAGGGGACGGTCACCACCCCTGCTGCTCTCTCCTGTTGTTCTGGAGGGCTCCGCAGGGGCTGGCCTTAGAGGAGAGCGGCTTCTTTCTCTTCTCTCTTCCTGTCCCCTACGAGTTGGAGGATCTCGGGTTGTTCTCCTTCTCCTCTCAGTGACAGCATTGCTGTCTCTCTGATGTCCATCACTGGTAGAAGGTCTTTCCTGATCTCTTTGATGAGACCGCAACCTATGGACAATTATGGCCTGACCTATAAATGAATGAGAATTTATCAGAATTTTTCCCAATGTTAGCAAACACTTTTGGGCTATAGTGATGGATCTATCTGCTGCTGTGGTGTTTAGGGAAAGGGGAACCCTTCAAAGAACTGACATTATTTTGGACTTCGTAAACCTGCACTGTCTATCCTGAAATGTGACCCATCATACCCCAGGTATATTTCCTCCCAAGAGAGCCCTATAGGGTGGGAATATTGTCTGTCTCCCCCAAATATCACTTACCTTGGTTTTCTGGTCGGCGCAGCCATGCCTCATTGTCAGCAATCAGCTGACGCAGCTCCCGGGCACTCATGACAAAGTTACCTGAAGCTGGCTGATCGAATATTGGAGAACTAAGCTCTCCGGTGGCACCGGTGTTATTGTGCTCTGATCAAAGATCAAAAAGAATCAATGGAAGTAATCACCAGATGTGTAACACAAACTAGTTCGCTCTTCCACAGCCAAAGTGAAGTGTCCGCAAAAGCATCAACTCTAGAAATGGCACTGATGTCACGGCGCTCAGACATTACATACCCTCAGGACATTCCATGAGGCCATTATGACATCATAATTCTGAGTGACCCCCTAGTCCTGAGCATAATATTGTGACATCAGAGCAGCTGGGCCGCCATGTTTCCTGCCAACTGGTGAGTGAGGCAGAGAATGGGGAAAAGAAATATCCCATCTGTTTAATATAGTAGAAATGTATATATCTGGGTTGGAAAAGATTGAAAAATCAGTTTTCTCCTTGTTTGTAAATAGTGGATTTTATAAACAGATTATATCCTCTGCTGTAAATTATAAGAATGTAATGTTTTTCTTTACCATTTATTGTTGTGGGTGATACATTATTGCTAAACAATACACAACTCAGCAGCTGCCTACCGGACTGTCAGGGAAATGATTACCGTAGGTTATAAATAAGTGAAAATAAAATAAATAATAGAGGCTAAAGCATACAAATAATTATAATAAAAAATAAAAAAAAAGACTTCCTTTTTTTAGTTTTCTGTACCACCGTGGCCATATTACATGACATACATGTGTCCATGTCACTCAGTTATCTCACATCCACAAAAGTACAGTATGTATTACAACAGGACCAGGCAGGTTTCTTCCTATCTGGCAAATTCCCTGTGGACACCTCGGGTGGGCTGGTCAGTGGGACACATGCCTGATGCAGAGTTACAGAGGGAGATGGTGAAATTACCCTCCCAAAGATCTGAACTGATTTATCTTCTTAAAACCTCATTCAGACATCCGTGATTTTTCTCATGTATAAAACCATAGAGATTGAGGTTTTAGCAGAAGAAATGTTTAAATATTTATTTCTGCCATGATTTCCATTACTTACATTTTTCTTTTTTGCATTTTCAGTTTTCCCTTCCTTCCTAAAAGCCACAACTTTTTATTTTTCAACAACTTTTTTAATTTTCCATTCACCTTCCATTTTACATAGCAACAAAGTAACATAGTAATATAGTTAGCAAGGCCGAAATAAAACATTTGTCCATCCAGTTCAGCCTATATTCGGTCAGAATAAATCCCCAGATCTACGTCCTTCTAAAGAACCAAATAACTGTAAGATACAATATTGTTAACACTCTAGGAAGACATCCAGGCCTCTCTTGAACCACTCGATTGAGTTCACCATCACCACGTCCTCAGGTAAGGAATTCCAGATTCTCACTGCCCTAACAGTAAAGGATCCTCTATGTTGGCGGAAAAACCTTCTCTCCTCCAGACGCAGAGAATGCCCCCTTGTGACCGTCACATTCCTTGGTATAAACAGATCCTCGGAGAGATATTTGTATTGTCCCCTTATATACTTATACATGGTTATTAGATCGCCCCTCAGTCGTCTTTTTTCCAGACTAAATAACACAGGTGACTAAAAAGCTGTTTGATTATTTTCATCTAATTTCCATGTATTTTGGTGTGCTGAAAACGAAAAAAATATTGCAAAAAATCCTGGATGTCAGGATTTGCCACAAAATGCAAAATTCTCTTCAAATTAGTATATTTTTCTCAATTTTTGGTATTTTTTTATCTTAGGGTTTTGAAAGTCAAAATTACGATTAATTAATTCACATCAATGCATTGAAGATATACAATGCCAAAAAAATATAACTTTCAAAGAAAAGAACTTTCAGAGTGAGCTAATGAAACCAGCATCAACATGTTGCAAGCTGAACGAACAGGCTCTGACATGCTCGGGCTTGATTCGATTGTTTTATCTTGGTTCTCGCCTGTTCACACTTTTTCATCTCAGTTCATGTTAGCTCGTCATATTCAACCGTGTTTCCCAAAATTAGCACTATGGCTCAGCGGAAGAGTATTAATTCGCCTGACAGTTTCTGTTACATTTGTGGTGAATATACAGTGTTGAAGCAACAGCTGAATATTACAAACTTTGTGAAAAAAGTATACTTCGCTTATTTCGGACTAAAGCTTGGAGATCAAGATAAAGCTTGGGCGCCTCATAAAGTGTGCAAACGGTGTGTTGAGGACCTCCGAAATTGATTCAAGGGTAAAAAAAAAAGCTTTCCATTATGGGCTTCCTATGGTATGATGAGAGCAAAGGAACCATAGTGACGATTGTTACTTTTGTTCATGCAATGCGAAAGGGTATAATTCAAAATGGAAGCATTCCATTTCATACCCCAATATTCACTCAGCAATTCGTCCCATCCCCCATGGCACAGATATACCAGTACCCAAGGCCCCTGCTACCTTGGAAGAGATAACTAGCTCCGATGAAGGTGGAGTCATACCTGAACCAGATGATTAATCAAGTTCTGACTTTGAAGATGATACAAGACCAAAATTGTTTTCCCAGGAGGAGATGAATGATTTGGTAAGAGACTTGAATCTTCTCAAAGATGCCGCTGAGTTACTCGGATCAAGGCTCAAAAGCAAGAATTTATTGTTGCCAGGAGTGTCTTTTTCATGGTTCAGACATCGTGAAAACGAGTTTGTTCCTTACTTTGCCCAGGAAGATAAGTTGGTTCATTGCATCGATGTCGAAGGTTTGATGGTTCAATTCAAAATCCAATATGATTCAGCGCAATGGCGTCTTTTTATAGATTCTTCAAAAAGAAGTCTCAAATCAGTTTTACTCCACAACGGCGGTTTTAATGCTTCCATCCCTGTAGGTCATTCTGTACACCTCAATGAAACCTACGAGAACTTGGAATTGGCTCTTCGTAAACTTAAATATGAAGACCATGGTTGGCAAGTGTGCGGGGATTTGAAAGTCTTGTGCATGCTGCTCGGGCAACAAGCTGGGTATACCAAATACCCTTGTTTTCTGTGTCTATTGGACAGTCGAGACCGACAAATTCACTGGATCAAGAAGAATTGGCAGCCGAGGGTGCTCACAGTTGGTGAAAAAAATGTCCTCCGAGAAACTTTGGTTCCTCCCCATAAAGTTCTTCTACCACCTCTCCACATAAATTGGGATTGATGAAGCAATACATAAAATCACTTCCAAAAGATGAAGAATGCTTCAAATACTTGGTCACCAAGTTTCCAGACCTCTCGGAGGCAAAATTGAAGGAAGGTGTGTTCATCGGACCAGACATTAGAAGGCTTATAGCTGATCAAGAGTTTATCAATACCATGACGCATCCTCAAAAAGAAGGGTGGTTTGCATTTAAAGAGGTCGTAGAGAAATTTTTAGGCAATAACAAAGACCCTGACTACAAAAAAATCGTCGGACGAATGCTGAAAGCATTTCAAGCTTTAGGTTGCCTGATGAGTTTGAAAGTGCATTTCCTCCATTCCCACCTTGACAGCTTTTCTGAAAATTTGGGAGCTGTGAGTGAAGAGCAAGGTGAACGATTCCACCAGGACATTAAAGAGATGGAAAGAAGATTCCAGGGAAGATGGAGCATTGCAATGATGGCAGACTACTGTTGGATGCTTCAGAGAGACATTCCAGATGCTACTCACAAGCGTAAATGTACCAAGAGAAGCCTCACAGGGAAGAAGAATCGATTTTAGTGTGTGTTAGTGAGCTCATTGCAGTTAAAAAATGATTTTCATGAAACATTTGTAATAAAAAATTAATTTTATGAGTCTATTTTCATTTATTTTGAGGTATTGTCTCATTTAACATAGTTACTTAAATTGTCAGAAAACGTGATGTCCTATGACAAAACGGAGGTCATTTTCGGATTAAGGGCACTTAAAAACATGAAGATTACGTGGAATAACCAAAACAGCTCTTGAAAAAAATTTTTTTGCAGACCTGTGTAATTAACCACTGAGTTTGATGTCAGCTGACATAAAACAGCTGACCTGACATCAACCCCAAAACTATTACTCCACTAGCCAAGGCACCAAGGCAAGTGGGAAGAGCCAAAGCTAAGAGCCAGAATTGGTGCATCTAATGGAGGTGCCATTTCTTGGGTGGCTGGGGTCTGGTGTTATTAGTCTGGGAAGGGACCAATATCCATGGCCCATTCCCAGTCTATTAATATCAGCCTGCAGCTTTCTGTTTTGCCTTTGCTGGTTATTAAAATAGGGAGACTGCACATAATTTTTTTGGTGTGTCCCCCTTTTTAATAACCAGTAAAGGCTACGCAGACAGCTGTGAGCTTATATTAATAGGAAGACTTTAAGTCCATCTAGTTCAACCCATAGCCTAACCTAACAAGCCCTAACATGTTGATCCAGAAGAAGGCAAAAAAAAACATGTGGCAAAGAGTAAGATCCACATTGGGGAAAAAAATTCCTTCCCGACTCCACATACGGCAATCAGACTAGTTCCCTGGATCAACGCCCTATCACGGAATCTAGTATATACAGTTGTGGCCAAAAGTATTGACACCCCTGCAATTCTGTCAGATAATACTCAGTTTCTTCCTGAAAATGATTGCAATCACAAATTCTTTGGTAGTATTATCTTCATTTAATTTGTCTTAAATGAAAAAAATACAAAAGAGAATGAAGCAAAAAGCAAAACATTGATCATTTCACACAAAACTCCAAAAATGGGCCAGACAAAAGTATTGGCACCCTCAGCCTAATACTTGGTTGCACAACCTTTAGCCAAAATAACTGTGACCAACTTGGTTGCACAACCTTTAGCCAAAATAACTGTGACCAACTGCTTCCGGTAACCATCAATGAGTTTCTTACAATGCTCTGCTGGAATTTTAGACCATTCTTCTTTGGCAAACTGCTCCAGGTCCCTGATATTTGAAGGGTGCCTTCTCCAAACTGCCATTTTTAGATCTCTCCACAGGTGTTCTTTGGGATTCATGTCATGATCTCAATGGCAAGAGAACATAGCATAAGCATATATAGGAACTAGCTCTTGGAAGATGGGAACTGAGCTGACCATGAACTAAACCTAACGCACAACTAGCAGTGGCCGGGTAGCATGCCTACGTTGATTCTAGATGCCCAGCCCAGCCGGAGGACTAAATAAAGCTAGCAGAAGAAAATATTAGTCCTAGCTCACCTCTAGAGAAATACCCCGAAAGGAGACAGAGGCCCCCCACATGTATTGGCGGTGAGTTGAGATGAAATAACAAACGTAGTATGAAAATAGGTTTAGCAAATTTGAGGTCCACTTACTACATAGCAGAAGACAGAAAGGACACTTTCATGGTCAGCTGAAAACCCTATCAAAAATACCATCCAGAAATTACTTTAAAACTCTGGCATTAACTCATAACACCAGAGTGGCAATTCCCGTTCACAAGAGCTTTCCAGACACAGTAACGAAACTACAGCTGTGAACTGGAACAAAATGCAAAAACAAACATGGACAAGAGTCCAACTTATCTAGTAGTTGTCTAGGAGCAGGAACAAGCACAGAGAGGCTTCTGATAACATTGTTGACCGGCAAGCAACTAACAGAGCAGCAAGGTTATATAGCGACTCCCACATCTTGATGGGAACTGGTGAACAGAGAAGATGAAGACACCAGTTCAATTCCACCAGTAGCCACCGGGGGAGCCCAGAATCCAAATTCACAACAGTACCCCCCCCCTCAAGGAGGGGGCACCGAACCCTCACCAGAACCACCAGGGCGATCAGGATGGGCCCTATGAAAGGCACGAACCAGATCGGAGGCATGAACATCAGATGCATTCACCCAAGAATTATCCTCCTGGCCGTATCCCTTCCACTTGACCAGATACTGGAGTCTCCGTCTGGAAACACGAGAGTCCAAGATTTTCTCCACAACGTACTCCAACTCACCCTCAACCAACACCGGAGCAGGAGGCTCAACGGAAGGCACAACCGGTACCTCATACCTGCGCAATAATGACCGATGAAAAACGTTATGAATAGAAAAGGATGCAGGGAGGTCCAAACGGAAGGAAACAGGGTTAAGAATCTCCAATATCTTATACGGGCCGATAAACCGAGGCTTAAACTTAGGAGAAGAGACCCTCATAGGGACAAAACGAGAAGACAACCACACCAAATCCCCAACAGAAAGCCGAGGACCAACACGACGGTGGCGGTTGGCAAAAAGCTGAGTCTTCTCCTGGGACAACCTCAAATTGTCCACCACCTGCCCCCAGATCTGATGCAATCTCTCCACCACAGCATCCACTCCAGGACAATCCGAAGATTCCACCTGACCAGAGGAAAATCGAGGATGAAACCCCGAATTACAGAAAAACGGGGACACCAAAGTGGCAGAGCTGGCCCGATTATTGAGAGCGAACTCCGCCAATGGCAAAAAAGCAACCCAATCATCCTGGTCAGCAGACACAAAACACCTCAGATATGTCTCCAGGGTCTGATTAATCCGCTCGGTCTGGCCATTCGTCTGAGGATGGAAAGCGGACGAAAAAGATAACTCTATGCCCATCCTAGCACAGAATGCCCGCCAAAATCTAGACACGAATTGGGTCCCTCTGTCAGAAACGATATTCTCAGGAATACCATGCAAACGAACAACATTTTGAAAAAACAGAGGAACCAACTCGGAAGAAGAAGGTAACTTGGGCAGAGGAACCAAATGGACCATCTTAGAAAAACGGTCACACACCACCCAGATGACAGACATCTTCTGAGAAACAGGCAGATCTGAAATAAAATCCATCGAGATGTGCGTCCAAGGCCTCTTAGGAATAGGCAAGGGCAACAATAATCCACTAGCCCGAGAACAACAAGGCTTGGCCCGAGCACAAACGTCACAAGACTGCACAAAGCCTCGCACATCTCGTGACAGGGAAGGCCACCAGAAGGACCTTGCCACCAAATCCCTGGTACCAAAAATGCCAGGATGACCTGCCAACGCAGAAGAATGAACCTCAGAGATGACTCTACTGGTCCAATCATCAGGAACAAACAGTTTATCAGGTGGGCAACGATCAGGTCTCTCCGCCTGAAACTCCTGCAAGGCCCGCCGCAGGTCTGGAGAAACGGCTGACAATACCACTCCATCCTTAAGGATACCTGTGGGCTCAGAGTTACCAGGCGAGTCAGGCTCAAAACTCCTAGAAAGGGCATCCGCCTTAACATTCTTAGAACCCGGTAGGTATGACACCACAAAATTAAACCGAGAGAAAAATAATGACCAGCGCGCCTGTCTAGGATTCAGGCGCCTGGCGGTCTCAAGATAAATCAAATTTTTGTGGTCAGTCAATACCACCACCTGATGTCTGGCCCCCTCAAGCCAATGGCGCCACTCCTCAAAAGCCCACTTCATGGCCAAAAGCTCCCGATTCCCAACATCATAATTCCGCTCAGCGGGCGAAAATTTACGGGAAAAGAAGGCACAAGGCCTCATCACGGAGCAGTCAGAACTTTTCTGCGACAACACTGCCCCAGCTCCGATCTCAGAAGCGTCGACCTCAACCTGAAAAGGTAGAGCAACATCAGGCTGACGCAACACAGGGGCAGAGGAAAAACGGCGCTTAAGCTCCCGAAAGGCCTCCACAGCATCAGGGGACCAATCAGCAACATCAGCACCCTTCTTAGTCAAATCGGTCAATGGCTTAGCAATATCCGAAAAACCAGCAATAAATCGACGATAAAAGTTAGCAAAGCCCAAAAATTTCTGAAGACTCTTAAGAGAAGAGGGCTGCGTCCAATCACAAATAGCTTGAACCTTGACAGGATCCATTTCAATGGAAGAGGGGGAAAAAATATATCCCAAAAAGGAAATCCTCTGTACCCCAAAAACACACTTAGAACCCTTCACACACAAAGAATTAGACCGCAAAACCTGAAAAACCCTCCTGACTTGCTGGACATGAGAGTCCCAGTCATCCGAAAAAATCAGAATATCATCCAGATACACAATCATAAATTTATCCAAATAATCGCGAAAAATATCATGCATAAAGGACTGGAAAACTGACGGAGCATTAGAAAGACCAAAAGGCATCACTAAATACTCAAAGTGGCCCTCGGGCGTATTAAATGCGGTTTTCCACTCATCCCCCTGCCTGATTCGCACCAAATTATACGCCCCACGAAGGTCAATCTTAGAGAACCACTTGGCCCCCTTTATGCGAGCAAACAAATCAGTCAGCAACGGCAATGGGTATTGATATTTAACAGTGATTTTATTCAAAAGCCGATAATCAATACATGGTCTCAAAGAGCCGTCTTTTTTTGACACAAAGAAAAAACCGGCTCCTAAGGGAGATGACGATGGACGAATATGTCCCTTTTCCAAGGACTCCTTTATATATTCTCGCATAGCAGCATGTTCAGGCACAGACAGATTAAATAAACGACCCTTTGGGTATTTACTACCCGGGATTAAATCTATGGCACAATCGCACTCACGGTGCGGAGGTAACGAACCAAGCTTGGATTCTTCAAAGACGTCACGATAGTCAGACAGGAACTCAGGAATTTCAGAGGGAATGGATGATGAAATGGAAACCACAGGTACATCCCCATGAGCCCCCTTACATCCCCAGCTCAACACAGACATAGCTCTCCAGTCGAGGACTGGGTTGTGAGATTGCAGCCAAGGCAATCCTAGCACCAAATCATCATGTAGATTATACAGCACCAGAAAGCGAATAATCTCCTGGTGATCCGGATTAATACGCATAGTTACTTGTGTCCAGTATTGTGGTTTATTATTAGCCAATGGGGTGGAGTCAATCCCCTTCAGAGGAATAGGAGTCTCCAAAGGCTCTAAATCATACCCACAGCGTTTGGCAAAGGACCAATCCATAAGACTCAAAGCGGCGCCAGAGTCGACATAGGCGTCCGTGGTAATAGATGACAAAGAGCAAATCAGGGTCACAGATAGAATAAATTTAGACGGTAAGGTGCAAATGGAAACAGATTTACCAAGCTTTTTAGTGCGCTTAGAGCATGCTGATATAACATGAGTAGAATCACCACAATAGAAACACAACCCATTTTTCCGTCTAAAATTCTGCCGCTCGCTTCGGGACAGAATTCTATCACACTGCATACTCTCTGGCGACTTCTCAGTGGACACCGCCAGATGGTGCACTGGTTTGCGCTCCCGCAAACGCCTATCGATCTGAATAGCCATTGTCATGGACTCATTCAGACCCGCAGGCACAGGGAACCCCACCATAACATCCTTAATGGCATCAGAGAGACCCTCTCTGAAAGTCGCCGCCAGGGCGCACTCATTCCACTGAGTAAGCACAGACCATTTACGGAATCTTTGGCAGTAAATTTCCGCTTCATCTTGCCCCTGAGATAGGGACATCAAAGTTTTTTCTGCCTGAAGCTCCAAATGAGGTTCGTCATAAAGCAACCCCAAGGCCAGAAAAAACGCATCCACATTGAGCAACGCAGGATCCCCTGGTGTCAATGAAAAAGCCCAGTCTTGAGGGTCGCCCCGGAGCAAGGAAATCACAATCCTGACCTGCTGTGCAGGGTCTCCGGCAGAGCGAGATTTCAAAGACAAAAATAATTTGCAATTATTTCGAAAATTCTGAAACCCGGATCTATTCCCCGAGAAAAATTCCGGCAAAGGAATTCTCGGCTCAGATACAGGTGCATGACAAACAAAATCTTGCAAATTTTGTACCTTCGTGGCGAGATTATTCAAACCTGCAATTACACTCTGAAGATCCATTACAAACAGATGGACACAGAGCCATTCAAGGGTTAAGAGGAGGTAAGAAGCAGCTAGACAGCAATTAAGGGCTAGGCAGCAAAACTCTGAGGGGAAAAAAAAAAAAAAAAAAAAAATTTCCCTTCAACACTTCTTTTTCTCCTGCTTCAGCCCAAACAATTAACACTTTGCGGCCGGTCAAACTGTCATGATCTCAATGGCAAGAGAACATAGCATAAGCATATATAGGAACTAGCTCTTGGAAGATGGGAACTGAGCTGACCATGAACTAAACCTAACGCACAACTAGCAGTGGCCGGGTAGCATGCCTACGTTGATTCTAGATGCCCAGCCCAGCCGGAGGACTAAATAAAGCTAGCAGAAGAAAATATTAGTCCTAGCTCACCTCTAGAGAAATACCCCGAAAGGAGACAGAGGCCCCCCACATGTATTGGCGGTGAGTTGAGATGAAATAACAAACGTAGTATGAAAATAGGTTTAGCAAATTTGAGGTCCACTTACTACATAGCAGAAGACAGAAAGGACACTTTCATGGTCAGCTGAAAACCCTATCAAAAATACCATCCAGAAATTACTTTAAAACTCTGGCATTAACTCATAACACCAGAGTGGCAATTCCCGTTCACAAGAGCTTTCCAGACACAGTAACGAAACTACAGCTGTGAACTGGAACAAAATGCAAAAACAAACATGGACAAGAGTCCAACTTATCTAGTAGTTGTCTAGGAGCAGGAACAAGCACAGAGAGGCTTCTGATAACATTGTTGACCGGCAAGCAACTAACAGAGCAGCAAGGTTATATAGCGACTCCCACATCTTGATGGGAACAGGTGAACAGAGAAGATGAAGACACCAGTTCAATTCCACCAGTAGCCACCAGGGGAGCCCAGAATCCAAATTCACAACAGATTCAGGTCTGGACTCATTGCTGGCCACCTTAGAAGTCTCCAGTGCTTTCTCTCAAACCTTTTTCTAGTGCTTTTTGAAGTGTGTTTTGGGTTATTGTCCTGCTGGAAGACCCATGACCTCTGAGGGAGAGGGTATCTGATGTGACACAGGTTATCATTATTTCAGGCCTCCTGATGAGCCTAGGCAGGCGAAACGCATTGAGGCGAAAAATTTTAAATGGCGAATGGTGAACTACAGCTGGTGCATCACTAGATGAGTATCGATGTTTTTTTTTTTATATACTGTATCTCAGCGGATAATGTTGATTTGATTTGACATCGGGACCGGAGTCTCTTGTAGGAGATACTTATCTTTGGTTCATGTGCCTGAGTAAAGGAAGTGGGGGTTCCCATATTGGCAAATGCACATGGAAAACGTAGTTGGACTAGCCCCTAATATAGTTTTAAGGTGTGGACTATTTATGGTATATGTATTATATTCACATCTATTGGAATAATATTGCTCACAGCTAAAGTAGTCATCACCTATTTTATATATCACATTTCGCCATATGTGTTCATATTGATTTTATATGTATTGGGGACCTAGCTTTTCCCTAGCAAAGGTGTTCTGTGTATAGTTACAGAGGTTCATTTAGTCCGTGGGTAGAGGCTCTCACTAGTGGCTACAGGGTGCATTGGGGCCAGTAGGGCTAGCCATCGTGGAGCGGGGGCGCTACAACGTTCCCCCCTAGGGCGTCTACCTCCGCAGCCAGGTAGGGGTCAGGTGTAGGAGCCTCAGCAAGGGTGTCTAGATACCCCCAATAAGTCTTGGGCAGTTTTTGAGCACTTTGGTTTTCTTTTTGTGTGTGTTTTGTCACTATAGGTAGCAGAGTTTGCCTTGTTTTTAATAATAAAGAATATTTTTATATGTAGGGTAGATTTATGATTTTGACTTGGGAGACCCAGCTTTCTCACACTGGGCCCTACATTATGCTGCAAAATTTGTTGGTAGTCTTCAGACTTCATAATGCCATGCACACGGTCAAGCAGTCCAGTGCCAGAGGCAGCAAAGCAACCCCAAAACATCAGGGAACCTCCGCCATGTTTGACTGTAGGGACCGTGTTCTTTTCTTTGAATGCCTCTTTTTTTCTCCTGTAAACTCTATGTTGATGCCTTTGCCCAAAAAGCTCTACTTTTGTCTCATCTGACCAGAGAACATTCTTCCAAAACGTTTTAGGCTTTTTCAGGTAAGTTTTGGCAAACTCCAGCCTGGCTTTTTTATGTCTCGGGGTAAGAAGTGGGGTCTTCCTGGGTCTCCTACCATACAGTTCCTTTTCATTCAGACGCTGACGGATAGTACGGATTGACACTGTTGTACCCTTGGACTGCAGGGCAGCTTGAACTTGTTTGGATGTTAGTCGAGGTTTTTTATCCAACATCCACACAATCTAGCGTTGAAATCTCTTGTCAATTTTTCTTTTCCGTCCACATCTAGGGAGGTTAGCCACAGTGCCATGGGCTTTAAACTTCTTGATGACACTGCGCACGGTAGACACAGGAACATTCAGGTCTTTGGAGATGGACTTGTAGCCTTGAGATTGCTCATGCTTCCTCACAATTTGGTTTCTCAAGTCCTCAGACAGTTCTTTGGTCTTCTTTCTTTTCTCCATGCTCAATGTGGTACACACAAGGGCACAGGACAGAGGTTGAGTCAACTTTGATCCATGTCAACTGTCTGCAAGTGTGATTTAGTTATTGCCAACACCTGTTAGGTGCCACAGGTAAGTTACAGGTGCTGTTAATTACACAAATTAGAGAAGCATCACATGATTTTTCGAACAGTGCCAATACTTTTGTCCACCCCCTTTTTATGTTTGGTGTGGAATTATATCCAATTTGGCTTTAGGACAATTCTTTTTGTGTTTTTTCATTTAAGACAAATTAATTGAAGATAATGATAACAAAGAATTTGTGTTTGCAATCATTTTCAGGAAGAAACTGAGTATTATCTGACAGAATTGCAGGGGTGTCAATACTTTTGGCCACAACTGTATAACCTGTAACATTATACTTTTCAAGAAAGGCATCCAGTCCCCTTTTAAATTTAAGCAATGAATCACTCATTACATCATTGTTGTGAAATTGGATTTTGGGCTCCCCCGGTGGCCACTGGTGGAATTGAACTGGTGTGCATCATCCTCTCTGTTCACCTGTTTCCATCAGGATGTGGGAGTCGCTATTTAGCCTTGCTCCTCTGTCACTTCCATGCCGGTCAACATTGTAATCAGAAGCCTTTCTGTGCATGTTCCTGCTGCTAGACAACTCCCAGCTAAGTTGGACTTTAGTCCTTGTTTGTTTTTGCATTTTGTTCCAGTTCACAGCTGTAGTTTCGTTTCTGTGTCTGGAAAGCTCTTGTGATCTGAAATTGCCACTCTGATGTTATGAGTTAATACTAGAGTCTTAAAGTAATTTCAGGATGGTGTTTTGATAGGGTTTTCAGCTGACCATGAAAGTGCCCTTTCTGTCTTCCTGCTATCTAGTAAGCGGACCTCAATTTTGCTAAACCTATTTTCATACTACGTTTGTCATTTCATCTAAAATCACCGCCAATATTTGTGGGGGCCTCTGTCTGCCTTTCGGGGAAATTTCTCTAGAGGTGAGCCAGGACTATATTTTCCTCTGCCAGGATTAGTTAGTCCTCCGGCCGGCGCTGGGCGTCTAGGGATAAAACGCAGGCTACGCTACCCGGCTACTGTTAGTTGTGCGGCAGGTTTAGTTCATGGTCAGTTTAGTTTCCATCCTTCCAAGAGCTAGTTCTTATGTTTGCTGGGCTATGTTCTCTTGCCATTGAGAACCATAACAGTTTGACCGGCCAAAAAAGGGTTAAATTAATTGACAGAGAAAGGAGAGAAAAGAGAAGTCTGCTGAAGATTTTTTTTTTTTTTCAGTTCTGAGTGTGCTTGTAATTGAATCTCTTGCAAGTCTGCCTATATTGCAGCCTTTCTCTCTCTCTCTCCTTCTAATCCTGGAATGGCTCTGTGTTCACCTGTTTAAAATGGATATTCAGAGTTTAGCTGCAGGTTTGAATAATCTCACCACGAAAGTTCAAAATTTACAAGATTTTGTTGTTCATGTTCCTATATCTGAACCTAGAATTCCTTTGCCTGAATTTTTCTCGGGGAATAGATCTTGCTTTCAAAATTTCAAAAATAATTGCAAGTTGTTTTTGTCCCTGAAATCTCGCTCTGCTGGAGATCCTGCTCAGCAGGTCAGGATTGTGATTTCCTTGCTCCGGGGCGACCCTCAGGATTGGGCTTTTGCATTGGCTCCAGGGGATCCTGCGTTGCTCAATGTGGATGCGTTTTTTCTGGCCTTGGGGTTGCTTTATGAGGAACCTCAGTTAGAACTTCAGGCGGAAAAGGCCTTGATGTCCCTATCTCAGGGGCAAGACGAAGCTGAAATATACTGCCAGAAATTCCGTAAATGGGCTGTGCTTACTCAGTGGAATGAGTGCGCCCTGGCGGCGAATTTCAGAGAGGGTCTCTCTGATGCCATTAAGGATGTTATGGTGGGGTTCCCTGTGCCTGCGGGTCTGAATGAGTCCATGACAATGGCTATCCAGATCGATAGGCGTCTGCGGGAGCGCAAACCTGTGCACCATTTGGCGGTGTCTACTGAGAAGACGCCAGAGAATATGCAATGTGATAGAATTCTGTCCAGAAGTGAACGGCAGAATTTTAGACGAAAAAAAGGGTTGTGCTTCTATTGCGGTGATTCAACTCATGTTATATCAGCATGCTCTAAGCGTACTAAGAAGCTTGATAAGTCTGTTTCAATTGGCACTTTACAGTCTAAGTTTATTTTATCTGTGACCCTGATTTGTTCTTTATCATCTATTACCGCGGATGCCTATGTCGACTCTGGCGCCGCTTTGAGTCTTATGGATTGGTCCTTTGCCAAACGCTGTGGGTATGATTTGGAGCCTCCTGAAACTCCTATACCCCTGAAGGGGATTGACTCCACCCCATTGGCTAGCAATAAACCACAATACTGGACACAAGTAACTATGCGGATTAATCCGGATCACCAGGAGATTATTCGCTTTCTTGTGCTGTATAACCTACATGATGTGTTGGTGCTTGGATTGCCATGGCTGCAATCTCATAACCCAGTCCTTGACTGGAAAGCTATGTCTGTGTTAAGCTGGGGATGTAAGGGGACGCATGGGGACGTACCTGTGGTTTCCATTTCATCATCTATTCCCTCTGAGATTCCTGACTTCTTGACTGAATATCGTGACGTTTTTGAAGAACCTAAGCTTGGTTCATTACCTCCGCACCGGGAGTGCGATTGTGCCATAGATTTGATTCCGGGTAGTAAATACCCTAAGGGTCGTTTATTTAATCTGTCTGTGCCTGAACATGCTGCTATGCGAGAATATATAAAGGAGTCCTTGGAAAAGGGACATATTCGTCCTTCGTCATCTCCCTTAGGAGCCGGTTTTTTCTTTGTGGCTAAGAAAGATGGCTCTTTGAGGCCGTGCATTGATTATCGGCTTTTGAATAAAATCACGGTTAAATATCAATATCCGTTGCCACTGCTGACTGATTTGTTTGCTCGCATAAAGGGGGCCAAGTGGTTCTCTAAGATAGATCTCCGTGGGGCGTATAATTTGGTGCGAATTAAGCAGGGGGATGAGAGGAAAACCGCATTTAATACGCCCGAGGGCCACTTTGAGTATTTGGTGATGCCTTTTGGTCTTTCAAATGCCCCTTCAGTCTTTCAGTCCTTTATGCATGACATTTTCCGTGATTATTTGGATAAATTTATGATTGTGTATCTGGATGATATTTTGATTTTTTCGGATGACTGGGACTCTCATGTCCAGCAGGTCAGGAGGGTTTTTCAGGTTTTGCGGTCTAATTCCTTGTGTGTGAAGGGTTCTAAGTGCGTTTTTGGGGTTCAAAAGATTTCCTTTTTGGGATATATTTTTTCCCCCTCTTCCATCGAGATGGATCCTGTCAAGGTTCAGGCTATTTGTGATTGGACGCAACCCTCTTCTCTTAAGAGTCTTCAGAAATTTTTGGGCTTTGCTAACTTTTATCGTCGATTTATTGCTGGTTTTTCTGATGTTGTTAAACCATTGACTGATTTGACTAAGAAGGGTGCTGATGTTGCTGATTGGTCCCCTGCTGCTGTGGAGGCCTTTCGGGAGCTTAAGCGCCGCTTTTCTTCCGCCCCTGTGTTGCGTCAGCCTGATGTTGCTCTTCCTTTTCAGGTTGAGGTCGACGCTTCTGAAATCGGAGCTGGGGCGGTTTTGTCGCAGAGAAGTTCCGATTGCTCCGTGATGAGACCTTGTGCTTTTTTCTCGCGTAAATTTTCGCCCGCCGAGCGGAATTATGATGTTGGGAATCGGGAGCTTTTGGCCATGAAGTGGGCTTTTGAGGAGTGGCGTCATTGGCTTGAGCGGGCTAGACATCAGGTGGTGGTATTGACTGACCACAAAAATCTAATTTATCTTGAGTCCGCCAGACGCCTGAATCCTAGACAGGCGCGCTGGTCGTTGTTTTTCTCTCGGTTTAATTTTGTGGTGTCCTACCTGCCGGGTTCTAAGAATGTTAAGGCGGATGCCCTTTCTAGGAGTTTTGAGCCTGACTCCCCTGGTAATTCTGAACCTACAGGTATCCTTAAGGATGGAGTGATATTGTCTGCCGTTTCTCCAGACCTGCGGCGGGCCTTGCAGGAGTTTCAGGCGGATAGACCTGATCGTTGCCCACCTGGTAGACTGTTTGTTCCTGATGATTGGACCAGTAAAGTCATTTCTGAGGTTCATTCTTCTGCGTTGGCAGGTCATCCTGGAATCTTTGGTACCAGGGATTTGGTGGCAAGGTCCTTCTGGTGGCCTTCCCTGTCTCGAGATGTGCGAGGCTTCGTGCAGTCTTGTGACGTTTGTGCTCGGGCCAAGCCTTGTTGTTCTCGGGCTAGTGGATTGTTGTTGCCCTTGCCTATCCCGAAGAGGCCCTGGACGCACATCTCGATGGATTTTATTTCGGATCTTCCTGTTTCTCAGAAGATGTCTGTCATCTGGGTGGTGTGTGATCGTTTCTCTAAGATGGTCCATTTGGTTCCCCTGCCTAAGTTGCCTTCTTCTTCCGAGTTGGTTCCTCTGTTTTTTCAAAATGTGGTCCGTTTGCATGGTATTCCGGAGAATATCGTTTCTGACAGAGGTACCCAATTCGTGTCTAGATTTTGGCGAGCATTCTGTGCTAGGATGGGCATAGATTTGTCTTTCTCGTCTGCTTTCCATCCTCAGACTAATGGCCAGACCGAGCGGACGAATCAGACCTTGGAGACATATTTGAGGTGTTTTGTGTCTGCAGATCAGGATGATTGGGTTGCTTTTTTGCCTTTAGCGGAGTTTGCCCTCAATAATCGGGCCAGCTCTGCCACCTTGGTGTCTCCCTTTTTCTGTAATTCGGGGTTTCATCCTCGATTTTCTTCTGGTCAGGTGGAATCTTCGGATTGTCCTGGAGTGGATGCTGTGGTGGAGAGGTTGCATCAGATTTGGGGGCAGGTAGTGGACAATTTGAAGTTGTCCCAGGAGAAGACTCAGCTTTTTGCCAACCGCCGGCGTCGGGTTGGTCCTCGGCTTTGTGTTGGGGACTTGGTGTGGTTGTCTTCTCGTTTTGTCCCTATGAGGGTTTCTTCTCCCAAGTTTAAGCCTCGGTTCATCGGCCCGTACAAGATATTGGAGATTCTTAACCCTGTGTCCTTCCGTTTGGACCTCCCTGCATCTTTTTCTATTCATAATGTTTTTCATCGGTCATTATTGCGCAGGTATGAGGTACCGGTTGTGCCTTCCGTTGAGCCTCCTGCTCCGGTGTTGGTTGAGGGCGAGTTGGAGTACGTTGTGGAAAAAATCTTGGACTCCCGTGTTTCCAGACGGAAACTCCAGTATCTGGTCAAATGGAAGGGATACGGTCAGGAGGATAATTCTTGGGTGACTGCCTCTGATGTTCATGCCTCCGATTTGGTCCGTGCCTTTCATAGGGCTCATCCTGATCGCCCTGGTGGTTCTGGTGAGGGTTCGGTGCCCCCTCCTTGAGGGGGGGGTACTGTTGTGAAATTGGATTTTGGGCTCCCCCGGTGGCCACTGGTGGAATTGAACTGGTGTGCATCATCCTCTCTGTTCACCTGTTTCCATCAGGATGTGGGAGTCGCTATTTAGCCTTGCTCCTCTGTCACTTCCATGCCGGTCAACATTGTAATCAGAAGCCTTTCTGTGCATGTTCCTGCTGCTAGACAACTCCCAGCTAAGTTGGACTTTAGTCCTTGTTTGTTTTTGCATTTTGTTCCAGTTCACAGCTGTAGTTTCGTTTCTGTGTCTGGAAAGCTCTTGTGATCTGAAATTGCCACTCTGATGTTATGAGTTAATACTAGAGTCTTAAAGTAATTTCAGGATGGTGTTTTGATAGGGTTTTCAGCTGACCATGAAAGTGCCCTTTCTGTCTTCCTGCTATCTAGTAAGCGGACCTCAATTTTGCTAAACCTATTTTCATACTACGTTTGTCATTTCATCTAAAATCACCGCCAATATTTCTGGGGGCCTCTGTCTGACTTTCGGGGAAATTTCGCTAGAGGTGAGCCAGGACTATATTTTCCTCTGCCAAGATTAGTTAGTCCTCCGGCCGGCGCTGGGCGTCTAGGGATAAAACGCAGGCTACGCTACCCGGCTACTGTTAGTTGTGCGGCAGGTTTAGTTCATGGTCAGTTTAGTTTCCATCCTTCCAAGAGCTAGTTCTTATGTTTGCTGGGCTATGTTCTCTTGCCATTGAGAACCATAACACATCATACGGCAGAGAGTTCCATAGTCTCACTGCTCTTACAGTAAAGAATCCGCATATGTTATTATGCTTAAACCTTCTTTCCTCCAGACAAAGAGGATGCCTGTTATGACCCCAATGGCAGAGGGTCTCAGGAATAAATACCAAGTCTGCAAACACAAAAAACCAGCTCATAGGGCAGTGGTAACTGGGCTGACCATATATCTAATCCTAGCACCACAAATAGAAGCAGCCGGGGAACGTGCCTACGTTGGTTCTAGACATCTCGCGCCAGCCGGAGAACTAACTAACCCTAGAAGGGAAAAGAAAGACCTTTCTTGCCTCCAGAGAAAAGACCCCAAAAGTTGGATACAAGCCCCCAACAAATAATAACGGTGAGGTAAGAGGAAAAGACAAACATAAGCATGAGCTAGGTATTTAGCAAAGAGAGGCCCACTAGCTAATAGCAGAATATAGTAAGATGACTTATATGGTCAGCAAAAACCCTATTAAAATATCCACGCTGGATATTCAAGAACCCCAGAACCGACTAACGGCCGGGGGGAGAACACCAGCCCCCCAGAGCTTCCAGCAAGGTCAGAAATCAGATTTAGTACAAGCTGGACAAAAATAGGAGCAAGCAAATAACTCAAAAAGCAAAGAAGCAGGACTTAGCTTAATTTTGCAAGAGCCAGGGCCAGCAGACAGGAGCAACAGAAGGATCTGATTACAACAATGCCAGGCACTGGACTAAGGATCCAGGAAGTTAATATAGCGACACCCCTGGACTAACGACCCAGGTGAGTTCCAAACTGAAGAAAGACAATCCCAGAGTCATACCACTAGTGACCACAAGAGGGAGCCAAAAAGTCAATTCACAACAGTACCCCCCCCTTAAGGAGGGGTCACCGAACCCTCACCAAGACCACCAGGGCGATCAGGATGAGCAGCGTGAAAGGCACGAACTAAATCGGCCGCATGCACATCAGAGGCAACCACCCAGGAATTATCCTCCTGACCATAGCCCTTCCACTTGACCAGATACTGAAGCCTCCGCCTGGAGAGACGAGAATCCAAGATCTTCTCCACCACGTACTCCAACTCGCCCTCAACCAACACCGGAGCAGGAGGCTCAACAGAAGGAACCACAGGTACAACGTACCACCGCAACAAAGACCTATGGAACACGTTGTGAATGGCAAACGACACCAGAAGATCCAAGCGAAAGGACACAGGATTAAGGATTTCCAATATCTTGTAAGGACTGATGAAGCGAGGCTTAAATTTAGGAGAGGAGTCCTTCATAGGAACAAATCGAGAAGACAGCCATACCAAATCCCCAACACGAAGTCGGGGACCCACACCGCGGCGGCGGTTGGCAAAACGCTGAGCCTTCTCCTGTGACAACTTCAAGTTGTCCACCACATGATTCCAGATCTGCTGCAACCTATCCACCACAGAATCCACCCCAGGACAGTCAGAAGGCTCCACATGTCCCGAGGAAAAACGAGGATGGAAACCAGAGTTGCAGAAAAATGGCGAAACCAATGTAGCGGAACTAGCCCGATTATTAAGGGCAAACTCAGCCAACGGCAAGAAGGTCACCCAATCATCCTGATCTGCAGAAACAAAACACCTCAAATAAGCCTCCAGAGTCTGATTAGTTTGCTCCGTTTGTCCATTAGTCTGAGGATGAAAGGCAGACGAAAACGACAACTCAATGCCCATCCTAGCACAAAAGGATCGCCAGAACCTGGAAACAAACTGGGATCCTCTGTCAGACACAATATTCTCAGGAATGCCGTGTAAACGAACCACATTCTGAAAGAACACAGGAACCAGATCGGAAGAGGAAGGCAGCTTAGGCAAAGGTACCAAATGGACCATCTTAGAAAAGCGATCACATACCACCCAGATGACAGACATGCCCTGAGACACCGGGAGATCTGAAATGAAATCCATGGAAATGTGTGTCCAAGGCCTCTTCGGGACAGGCAAGGGCAAGAGCAACCCACTGGCACGCGAACAGCAAGGCTTAGCTCGAGCACAAGTCCCACAGGACTGCACAAATGACCGCACATCCCGTGACAAGGAAGGCCACCAAAAGGACCTAGCCACCAGATCTCTGGTGCCAAAAATTCCCGGATGCCCTGCCAACACCGAGGAATGAACCTCGGAAATGACTCTGCTGGTCCACTTATCAGGAACAAACAGTCTGTCAGGTGGACAAGAGTCAGGTCTACCAGCCTGAAATCTCTGCAACACACGTCGCAAATCTGGAGAAATGGCTGACAAGATAACTCCCTCTTTAAGAATACCAACTGGTTCTGCGACTCCCGGAGAGTCAGGCACAAAGCTCCTTGAAAGAGCATCAGCCTTCACATTCTTTGAACCTGGTAAATACGAGACCACAAAGTCAAAACGGGAGAAAAACAATGACCAGCGGGCCTGTCTAGGATTCAGGCGTTTAGCAGACTCGAGATACATCAGATTTTTGTGATCAGTCAAGACCACCACACGATGCTTAGCACCCTCGAGCCAATGACGCCACTCCTCAAATGCCCACTTCATGGCCAACAACTCCCAATTGCCAACATCATAATTCCGCTCAGCAGGCGAAAACTTCCTCGAGAAAAAGGCACAAGGTCTCATCACAGAGCAACCAGGGCCTCTCTGCGACAAAATGGCCCCTGCCCCAATCTCAGAAGCATCGACTTCAACCTGAAAGGGAAGTGAGACATCAGGCTGGCACAAAACAGGCGCCGAAGTAAACCGGCGCTTCAACTCCTGGAAAGTCTCCACGGCTGCAGGAGCCCAGTTAGCAACATCAGAACCTTTCTTGGTCATATCCGTCAAAGGTTTAGCAATGCTAGAAAAATTAGCAATAAAACGACGGTAGAAGTTAGCAAAACCCAAGAACTTCTGAAGACTCTTAACTGACGTGGGTTGAGTCCAATCATGAATAGCACGGACCTTGACTGGGTCCATCTCCACCGCAGAAGGGGAAAAAATAAACCCCAAAAAGGGAACCTTCTGTACTCCAAAGAGACACTTTGAGCCCTTAACAAATAAAGCATTCTCACGCAAAACCTGAAACACCATCCTGACCTGCTCTACATGCGAGTCCTAGTCATCAGAAAAAAACAGAATATCATCCAGATAAACGATCATAAATCTATCCAGATACTTCCGGAAAATATCATGCATAAAGGACTGAAACACTGAAGGAGCATTAGAGAGCCCAAAAGGCATCACCAAGTACTCAAAATGACCTTCGGGCGTATTAAACGCGGTTTTCCATTCATCTCCTCGCCTAATGCGCACAAGGTTGTACGCACCACGAAGATCTATCTTGGTGAACCACTTGGCACCTTTAATTCGGGCAAACAAGTCTGACAACAGAGGCAAAGGATACTGAAATTTAACAGTGATTTTATTCAAAAGCCGATAGTCAATACAAGGTCTCAAAGATCCGTCCTTCTTGGCCACAAAAAAGAATCCCGCACCAAGAGGGGAAGAGGAAGGACGGATATGCCCCTTCTCCAGAGATTCCTTGATATACGAACGCATTGCGGTATGCTCAGGTACAGACAGATTAAATAGTCTTCCCTTAGGAAATTTGCTACCTGGGATCAAATCTATGGCGCAGTCACAGTCCCTATGAGGAGGCAGAACACTGGACCTGGACTCGCTGAACACATCCTGATAATCAGACAAATACTCAGGAACTTCCGAAGGAGTAGAGGAAGCAATAGACACCGGCGGGGAATCACCATGAATACCCTGACAGCCCCAACTTGACACAGACATTGCCTTCCAATCCAAGACTGGATTATGAGTCTGTAACCATGGCAAACCCAAAACGACCAAATCATGCATTTTATGCAGAACAAGAAAACGAATCACCTCCCGATGTTCAGGAGTCATGCACATGGTTACCTGTGTCCAAAACTGCGGTTTATTTTCCGCCAATGGCGTAGCATCAATACCCCTCAGAGGGATAGGATTAACCAACGGCTCAAGAACAAAACCACAGCGCTTGGCAAATGACAGATCCATAAGACTCAGGGCAGCACCTGAATCCACAAACGCCATAACAGGGTAAGAGGACAATGAGCAAATTAAAGTTACAGACAAAATAAATTTAGGTTGCAAATTACCAATGGCGACAGGACTAACAACCCTTGTTAGGCGTTTAGAGCATGCTGATATAACATGTGTAGAATCACCACAGTAAAAACACAACCCATTCTGACGTCTATGATTTTTCCGCTCATTTCTGGTCTGAATTCTATCACATTGCATCAAATCAGGTGTTTGTTTAGACAACACCACCTGAGGATTAGCAGTTTTGCGCTCCCGCAAACGCCGGTCAATTTGAATAGCCAGCGCCATGGAATCATTCAGACTTGTAGGAATGGAGAAACCCACCATCACATTCTTAATGGCTTCAGAAAGGCCATTTCTGAAGTTTGCGGCCAGAGCACATTCATTCCACTGAGTAAGCACGGACCATTTCCGAAATTTTTGGCAATACACTTCAGCTTCATCCTGGCCCTGAGAAATAGCCAGCAAGGCTCTTTCTGCCTGAACCTCAAGATTGGGTTCCTCGTAAAGCAATCCGAGCGCCAGAAAAAACGCATCAATATTTGCCAATGCCGGATCTCCTGGCGCTAGCGAGAAGGCCCAATCCTGAGGGTCGCCCCGTAAAAAAGAGATAACAATTTTAACTTGCTGAGCTGAGTCTCCAGATGAACGGGGTCTCAGAGAAAGAAACAATTTACAATTATCCCTGAAATTCCAAAACTTAAATCGGTCTCCAGAAAACAGTTCAGGAATAGGTATTTTAGGTTCAGACATAGGACTACTGGTAACAAAATCTTGTATGCTTTGCACACGAGCAGCAAGCTGGTCCACACTTGTAATCAAGGTCTGGATATTCATGTCTGCAGCAAGCTCAAGCCACTCAGAGGTAAAAGGGAGGAAGAGAGGAAAAAAAAAAAAAAATCTCAGAATTTCCTTTCTTATTATCCCACTTCTGCAATGCATTAAACATTCAATGTTGGCCTGGCATACTGTTATGACCCCAATGGCAGAGGGTCTCAGGAATAAATACCAAGTCTGCAAACACAAAAAACCAGCTCATAGGGCAGTGGTAACTGGGCTGACCATATATCTAATCCTAGCACCACAAATAGAAGCAGCCGGGGAACGTGCCTACGTTGGTTCTAGACGTCTCGCGCCAGCCGGAGAACTAACTAACCCTAGAAGGGAAAAGAAAGACCTTTCTTGCCTCCAGAGAAAAGACCCCAAAAGTTGGATACAAGCCCCCAACAAATAATAACGGTGAGGTAAGAGGAAAAGACAAACATAAGCATGAGCTAGGTATTTAGCAAAGAGAGGCCCACTAGCTAATAGCAGAATATAGTAAGATGACTTATATGGTCAGCAAAAACCCTATTAAAATATCCACGCTGGATATTCAAGAACCCCCGAACCGACTAACGGCCGGGGGGAGAACACCAGCCCCCTAGAGCTTCCAGCAAGGTCAGAAATCACATTTAGTACAAGCTGGACAAAAATAGGAGCAAGCAAATAACTCAAAAAACAAAGAAGCAGGACTTAGCTTAATTTTGCAAGAGCCAGGGCCAGCAGACAGGAGCAACAGAAGGATCTGATTACAACGATGCCAGGCACTGGACTAAGGATCCAGGAAGTTAATATAGCGACACCCCTGGACTAACGACCCAGGTGAGTTCCAAACTGAAGAAAGACAATCCCAGAGTCATACCACTAGTGACCACAAGAGGGAGCCAAAAAGTCAATTCACAACAGATGCCCCCTTGTCCCTGTCTCAGGTCTTTGATTAAAAAGATCATCAGAAAGGTCTTTGTACTGTCCCCTCATGTATTTATACATTAAAATAAGATCACCCCTTAGCCTTCTTTTTTCCAAACTAAATAGCCCCAAGTGTAATAACCTATCTTGGTATTGCAGACCCCCTAGTCCTCTAATAACCTTGGTCGCTCTTCTCTGCACCCGCTCTATTTCAGCTATGTCTTTCTTATACACCGGAGACCAGAACTGTACACAGTATTCTAAGTGTGGTCGAACTAGTGACTTGTATAGAGGTAAAATTATGTTCTCCTCATGAGCATCTATGCCTCTTTTAATGCATCCCATTATTTTATTTGCCTTTGTAGCAGCTGCCTGACACTGGCCACTAAATGTGAGTTTGTCATCCACCCATACACCCAGGTCTTTTCAGTGACAGTTTTGCCCAGAGTTTTAGAATTAATCACATAGTTATACATCTTATTACTTCTACCCAAGAGCATGACCTTACATTTATCCCCATTAAAGCTCATTTGCCATTTATCAGCCCAAGATTCTAGTTTACATAAATCCTCCTGCAATATAAAATTGTCCTCCTCTGTATTTATTACCCTGCAGTTTAGTGTCATCTGCAAATATAGAAATTCTGCTCTGTATGCCCCCTACAAGGTGATTAATAAATATGTTAAAAAGAAGATGGCCCAATACTGACCCCTGTGGTACACCACTGCTAACCACGACCCAGTGCTCCATTAATAACCACCCTTTGTTTCCTATCCCTGAGCCAGCTCTTAATCCACTTACACATATTTTCCCCTAACCCCATTATTCTCATTTTATGTATCAACCTTTTGTGTGGCACCGTATCAAAAGCTTTTGAAAAGTCCATATACACTACGTCCACTGCGTTCCCTTGGTCCAGTCCGGAACTTACCTTTTCATAGAAACTGATCAGATTAGTCTGACAGGAACGGTCCCTAGTAAACCCGTGTTGATATTGGGTCATGAGGTTATTCCTCTTCAGATACTCCAGCATAGCATCCCTTAGAACACCCTCCAGGATTTTACCCACAGTAGAGGTTAAGCTTACTGGCCTATAATTACCAAGTTCAGTTTTTGTCCCCTTTTTGAATATTGGCACCACATTTGCTATATGCCAGTCCTGTGGTACAGACCCTGTTATTATGGAGTCTTTAAAGATTAAAAATAATGGTCTTTCAATGGCTGTACTTAGGGTACCGTCACACAGTGAAATTTTCATCGCTACGACGGCACGATTCGTGACGTTCTAGCGATATCGTTACGATATCGCTGTGTCTGACACGCTACTGCGATCAGACATCACGCTGAGAATCGTACGTCGTAGCAGATCGTATGGAACTTTCTTTCGTCGCTTGATCACCCGCTGACATCGCTGGATCGTTGTGTGTGACACCGATCCAGCGATGTGTTCGCTTGTAACCAGGGTAAACATCGGGTAACTAAGCGCAGGGCCGTTCTTAGTAACCCGATGTTTACCCTGGTTACCAGCGTAAACGTAAAAAAAACAAACAGTACATACTCACATTCCGGTGTCTGTCCCCCGGCATCTCAGCTTCTCTGCACTGTGAGCGCCTGCCGGCCGGAAAGCGAGCACAGCGGTGGCGGAACCGCTCTGCTTTCCGGCTATGGTGCTTACACAGTGCAGAGAAGCAGAACGCCGGGGGACAGACACCGGAATGTGAGTATGTACTGTTTGTTTTTTTTACGTATACGCTGGTAACCAGGGTAAACATCAGGTTACTAAGCGCGGCCCTGCGCTTAGTAACCCGATGTTTACCCTGGTTACCCGGGGACTTCGGCATCGCTCCAGCGCCGTGATTGCAAAGTGTGACCGCAGTCTACGACGCTGGAGCGATAATCATACGACGCTGCGACGTCACGGATCGTGCCGTCGTAGCGATGAAAATGGCACTGTGTGACGGTACCCTAAATTCCTGCAGTAGTCGGGGGTGTATCCCATCCGGGCCCGGAGATTTGTCAATTTTAGTGATTTTTAGACGCCACCGTACTTCCTGCTGGGTTAAGCAGGTGACATTTAATGGGGAAATTTTGTTATCACTGATGATATTGTCTGCCATGGGGTTTTCTTGTGTAAATACTGATTGAAAAAAAGTCATTTAGCATATTGGCTTTTTCCTCATCCTCATCCACCATTTCACCCAGACTGTTTTTAAGGGGGCTAACACTATCATTTTTTAGTTTCTTACTATTTACGTAGCTAAAGAATATTTGGGGATTATTTTCACTGTCTGTGGCAATGAGTCTCTCTGTCTCAATTTTTGCTGCCTTTGCCCCATATAATGCTGCACATGGCCCCATAAGATGCTCCATACAGATATTTGCCCTATATAATGCTGCACATGGCCCCATAAGATGCTCCATACAGATATTTGCCCCATATAATGCTGCACATGGCCCCATAAGATGCTCCATACAGATATTTGCCCCATATAATGCTGCACATGGCCCCATAAGATGCTCCATACAGATATTTGCCCCATATAATGCTGCACATGGCCCCATAAGATGCTCCATACAGATATTTGCCCCATATGCTGTTGCTGCAATAAAAAAAATTAAAAATGACATACTCACCTCTCAGGCCCTCGGCACTTGCTATATTCACCTTTGCCGTTCCACCGCCGACTGCCGCTGTGTCTTCCCCGTCCTCTGCACTGACTGTTCCGGCAGAGGGCGGCGCACAGTAATTGCGTCATCGCGCCCTCTAACCTGAGCATCAGTGCAGAGGACACAGAAGACACAGCGGCGCCGACGGTGGAACGGGGAGCAGGTGAATATCGCGCACTGCATTATACTCACCAGCTCCTGGCGTGGCCCTTACACGTCTGTTCCCTGGTGCCGGCAGCTTCTTCCTGTAGTGAGCAGTCACATGGTACCGCTCATTACAGTAATGAATATGCGGCTCCACCCCTATGGGAGTGGTACCATGTGACCGCTCACTACAGGAACAAGCTGTCAGCGCCCGGAGAACAGACATGCAGGGACCGCGCCAGGAGCAGGTGAGTATTATTAGACCGCTGCCGCTCCCTCTCCCCTGCCGACCCCTGGGTATGACTCGAGTATAAGCCCAGAGGGTCAATTTCAGCTTAAAAAAATGGGCTGAAATTCTCGGCTTATACTCCAGTATATACGGTAGTTGGCAACTGAGTTAGCACTCTTGTGGTTTTCGGACATTTTTGAAGTAAAGTGAACTGGTATAAATTTCAATTTTTTCCCACTGTTTCACAACAAAACTCCTTCGGTCCACTCTCTTTCCTGCTCAAGGGATATTAACCCTTGCACTCTAATGTGTGACACTGGACTAATTTGCTATTGTCTGCTTTACCGTCATTTTCTACAATACGATTGACCAATACTATTGTATATACTTTATTTTGTGTTTTGATGTAACCTTTCGTTGGATTTATTTTGTTTTTCTTACTTGTAACTGATGAAGGTCTAATTTTGACCGAAACGTTTTCTGTTTACTTCCTCGTGAACAACATTAAATACTGTTATTGATCGTATCAAGTTCAGTGCCAAGTATTTGGACATATATTTATGGTGTGGGAACCTACTCTGGCACCTTCTATAGTTGTGCACACGTCACCTCATTATGGCAGCTAATATCGTCGTGCCTGGAGGCACATGGCAGTGATGTCATACACCATGGTGGGCATACCGATGTCAGCTGCCAGCGCTTGAGCCGGCTGAAAAAGAGGACACTGCACATCATGGGAATTAGGGTGGTGGTGGTAAGAATTTTTTTTTTTTTAGTCGAACAGAACAGAGCTTATTACCCAGGAAGGGGCCCATGATGAGGCACGTTACTCCAGGATGGGGGCACATTAGCCTGGAAGGAGGGAGACCAGGATGGGGCACAATACCCCAGAAAGGCGACCAGGATGGGGCAAATTACTTGAGGAATGGGATTAGGATGGGACACATACTGCAGGAAGGGGACTAGGGGAACAGCTGATCACTTTGTGTCACACCCAAATTGATCTGATGTTTCTGACCTATCCTAAGAATAGGCCATCAATATAAAGTACATAACCTCTTTAAGTGTGATCGCTACCCCTATACCAACTAATGATAGATACCTCCCTCACTTATAATTATGTACTCTGAAAGTTATGTAAGAAATTGTACAGTAAAAAGTCACAACCAGACATATTGATGGTAAATATTATTTAATTTTATAAATTGTTTGCAATTAATAGAATTTATGGTAACATCCGAATCTGGAGCTTCAGCTGTTATCAGCATCACTGCACGTGATGGAATCGGTGACTCAATGAAGCAGATGAGGAATCTGTGGATCATTATGGAAATGATCTGTAACTTCTGCAGATTTCTGTGAAGAGAAGACACCAAGTTATTACATCTCATCAGTAGATTCCTAATAAAAAGTAACTAAATATGAGCTGGAGACTAAAAGAAAGAAATTCTAATATCTACTTACATGGAGTGCAGGTCGTTCTGATCTAATTCCTCAATGTTCTCCAGACTTGGATCTTCCTTCTATAAAAAGGAGAAAACAACAATTAATTCTATATTGCATGTAATGTGATGATCATTATTGGGTGGAGAGAGAAGAGGGAATGAGGTAACTTACCATTAGCTGTTTTGGGATTTCCATGTTCACAAAACCCTTCATGCCTGGTGAGATAGTGACCAAAGCTGATGGCAAACTACAGAGAGACCAGAACAGCGGGAAGATAAAGGTGATTTATGTGCAAAATAATACACATTTCTGTGAAGAGAAAATGACAAATTATTACATGACATCAATAGATTCCCAGTAAAAAGTTAATAATCTGTGGAAAATAAAAGAAAACAAATTCTAATATCTACTTACATAAAGTACAAGTCATTTTGATCTCATTCCTCAATGTTCTCCAGACTTGGATCATCCTTCTGTGAAAAGAACAATTATTTATAGGTTACATGTGACATAGATATCATGGGACAGAGGGAATGAGAGATGACTTACCGTCTGGTGTTTATGGGATGTTCATAGCCCTTCATGCTTGGTGAGATGTTGACCAAAGCTGATGTTAAACTAAGGCAAGACCAGAAATTCAGGAAAATTAAAAGTGAGGGGTTTTTTTTACAGCCTTCAAAGGAATGTAGTTTTAATATATGCACAGGTCCCTTACCTGGGCTGGAATTCAGTATGGTCTCTTCCACTTTCTGCACCATGGACATAGCTTTCTTCCTAAAGCCTTGTGATTCCATTTTGGTGCATCATTGGAAGACGTGGTTACGGCACAGGGGGCACAGAGGGTTGGAGCGGAGCCATCTAGAAATACATCCCTGATGGAAGCTGTGGTCACATGGAAGGACTATGACCTGCTCTCCAATCTCATATTGGGTCATACAGATGACACATGACTGGGTCTCCTCCTCTGGGGTTATATCCCTTGTTGGGAGAATTATATTTACTCTGCTGCCAACAGGAATCACCACCGCCACCTGTGGCACTGGTGGTGTAATCACACCCACTTCCTGTTGTTGAATAGATGGGAGGGGACGGTCACCACCCCTGCTGCTCTCTCCTGTTGTTCTGGAGGGCTCCGCAGGGGCTGGCCTTAGAGGAGAGCGGCTTCTTTCTCTTCTCTCTTCCTGTCCCCTACGAGTTGGAGGATCTCTGGTTGTTCTCCTTCTCCTCTCAGTGACAGCATTGCTGTCTCTCTGATGTCCATCACTGGTAGAAGGTCTTTCCTGATCTCTTTGATGAGACCGTAACCTATGGACAATTATGGCCTGACCTATAAATGAATGAGAATTTATCAGAATTTTTCCCAATGTTAGCAAACACTTTTGGGCTATAGTGATGGATCTATCTGCTGCTGTGGTGTTTAGGGAAAGGGGAACCCTTCAAAGAACTGACATTATTTTGGACTTCGTAAACCTGCACTGTCTTTCCTGAAATGTGACCCATCATACCCCAGGTATATTTCCTCCCAAGAGAGCCCTATAGGGTGGGAATATTGTCTGTCTCCCCCAAATATCACTTACCTTGGTTTTCTGGTCGGCGCAGCCATGCCTCATTGTCAGCAATCAGCTGACGCAGCTCCCGGGCACTCATGACAAAGTTACCTGAAGCTGGCTGATCGAATATTGGAGAACTAAGCTCTCCGGTGGCACCGATGTTATTGTGCTCTGATCAAAGATCAAAAAGAATCAATGGAAGTAATCACCAGATGTGTAACACAAACTAGTTCGCTCTTCCACAGCCAAAGTGAAGTGTCCGCAAAAGCATCAACTCTAGAAATGGCACTGATGTCACGGCGCTCAGACATTACATACCCTCAGGACATTCCATGAGGCCATTATGACATCATAATTCTGAGTGACCCCCTAGTCCTGAGCATAATATTGTGACATCAGAGCAGCTGGGCCGCCATGTTTGCTGACAACTGGTGAATGAGGCAGAGAATGGGGAACAGAAATATCCCATCTGTTTAACCCCTTAACGACCGCCGATACGCCTTTTAACGGCGGCCGCTAAGGGTACTTAATCCACAGCGCCGTTAATTAACGGCGCTGTGGAAAAAGTGAATAGCGCCCCCCAGAGTCGGATTTTCTCTGGGGTCTCGGTTGCCGAGGGTAGCCGAGACCCCAGAGAACATGATTCGGGGGGTTTTTACCGACCCCCGAGTTGCGATCGCCGGTAATTAACCGTTTACCGGCGGTCGCAACAAAAAAAAAAAAAACGCGATTTGCCGTTTAATTTCTCTGTCCTCCGATGTGATCGCACATCGGAGGACAGAGAAATGTGGTCCCCGATGGCCCCCAATAGCCCCCCAATACTTACCTACCTCCCCCGGTGCTCCTCGTGTCTCCCCATGGGCGCCGCCATCTTTTTTCCGGGAAAAAATGGCGGGCGCACGCGCAGTGCGCCCGCCGCCCGGCACCCGGATGTTCTTTGGGGTCTCGGCTGCCGGGGGTAGCCGAGACCCCAAAGAACATGATCGGGGTCGGTTTGCACCGACCCCTGCTTTGCGATCGCCGGTAATTAACAGTTTACCGGCGACCGCAAAAAAAAAAAAAAGCGATCAGTTATTTCTCTGTCCTCTGATGTGATCGCACATCAGAGGACAGAGAAATAGGGGGATTCGGGGACCCTATCATACTCACCCGGGGTCCCTGGGTCCTCTTCTGTCTTCTCCTGCCAGCCGGCTTTTTCATCATGGCGGGCGCATGCGCAGTGCGCCCGCCATCTGCTGCCATCTGCCGGCCGGCAGGAGAAGACAAGTTGGGGCTAAAATTAGGGTTAGGGTTAGGGTTAGGGTTAGAGTTAGGGTTAGAGTTAGGGTTAGGGTTAGGGTTAGGGTTAGAGTTAGGGTTAGGGTTAGAGTTAGGGTTAGGGTTAGAGTTAGGGTTAGAGTTAGGG
This sequence comes from Ranitomeya variabilis, assembly GCF_051348905.1. Classification (NCBI taxonomy): domain Eukaryota; kingdom Metazoa; phylum Chordata; class Amphibia; order Anura; family Dendrobatidae; genus Ranitomeya; species Ranitomeya variabilis. The sequence goes on from NC_135232.1 coordinate 712,238,410, forward strand.
TTAGAGTTAGGGTTAGGGTTAGAGTTAGGGTTAGAGTTAGGGTTAGGGTTAGGGTTGGGGCTAAATTTAGGGTTAGGGTTAGGGCTAGGGTTAGAGTTAGGCTACTTTCACACTAGCGTTTTTTGGCTTCCGTCGCAATGCGTCGTTGGAGAAAAAACGCATCCTGCAAAAGTGCTTGCAGGATGCGTTTTTTCTCCATTGGCTTGCATTAGCGACGCATTGCGACGGATTGCCACATGTCGCATCCGTCGTGCGACGGATGCGTCGTGCTTCGGCGGACCGTCAACACAAAAAAAACTGCATGTAACTTTTTTGTGCGATGTGTCTGCCATTTCCGACCGCGCATGCGTGGCCGGAACTCCGCCCCCGCCTCCCCGCACCTCACAATGGGGCAGCGGATGCGTTGAAAAAACAGCATCCGCTGCACCCGTTGTGCGGCGCTTACAACGCTAGCGTCGGTACGTCGGCCCGACACACTGCGATGGGCCGAGTACGACGCTAGTGTGAAAGTAGCCTTAGGCTTCTTTCACACTTGCGTCGGTACGGGGCGGTCGCAATGCGTCGGCCCGATGTACCGACGCACGTTGTGAAAATTGTGCACAACGTGGGCAGCGGATGCAGTTTTTCAACGCATCCGCTGCCCAGTCTATGTCCTGGGGAGGAGGGGGCAGAGTTACGGCCACGCATCCGCGGAAATGGCGGACGCGACGTACAAAAAAAAGGTTACATTGAACTTTTTTTGTGACGACGGGGGCTAAAGTTATGGTTAGGGTTGGGGCTAAAGTTAGGGTTGGGGCTAAAGTTAGGGTTAGAGTTGGGATTAGGGTTAGCGTTTGGATTAGGGTTGGGATTAGTGTTACGTTTGGGATTAGGGTTGGGATTAGGGTTAGGGTTGGGATTAGGGTTAGGGGTGTGTTGGATTTAGGGTTTTGATTAGGGTTATGGTTAGGGTTGAGATTAGGGCTGTTTTGGGGTTAGGGTTGTGATTATCGTTAGGGTTGTGATTAGGATTATGGATCGGGTTGAGATTAGGGTTAGGGCTGTGTTGGGGTTAGGGTTGGAGTTAGAATTGGGGGGTTTCCACTGTTTAGGTACATCAGGGGGTCTCCAAACACGACAGCCAATTTTGCGCTAAAAAAGTCAAATGGTACTCCCTCCCTTCTGAGCTCTGCCGTGCGCCCAAACAGTGGTTTACCCCCACATATGGGGCATCAGCGTACTCGGGATAAATTGGACAACAACTTTTGGGGTCCAATTTCTCCTGTTACCCTTGTGAAAATAAAAACTTGGGGGCTAAAAATCTTTTTTGTTGGAAAAAAATATATTTTTTTATTTTCACTACTCTGCATTATAAATTTCTGTGAAGCACTTGAGCTTTCAAAGTTCTCACCACATATCTAGATAAGTTCCTTAGGGGGTCTAGTTTCCAAAATTTGGTCACTTGTGGGGGTTTCTACTGTTTAGGTACATTAGGGGTCTGCAAACGCAACATAACGCCCGCAGACAATTCTATCAAAGTCTGCATTCCAAAATGGCGCTCCTTCCCTTCCGAGCTCTGCCGTGCGCCCAAACAGTGGTTTACCCCCACATATGGGGTACCAGCATACTCAGGACAAATTGGACAACAACTTTTGGGGTCCAATTTCTCTTGTTACCCTTGTGAAAATAAAAATTTGGGGGCTAAAAAAATCTTTTTTGTGGGGAAAAAAATATTTTTTATTTTCACTACTCTGCATTATAAACTTCTGTGAAGCACTTGGGCATTCAAAGTTCTCACCACATATCTAGATAAGTTCCTTGGGGGGTCTGTTTTCCAAAATGGGGTCACTTGTTGGGGGTTTCTACTGTTTAGGTACATTAGGGGTCTGCAAACGCAACATAACGCCCGCAGACAATTCTATCAAAGTCTGCATTCCAAAATGGCACTCCTTCCCTTCCGAGCTCTGCCGTGCGCCCAAACAGTGGTTTACCCCCACATATGGGGTACCAGCATACTCAGGACAAATTGGACAACAACTTTTGGGGTCCAATTTCTCTTGTTACCCTTGTGAAAATAAAAATTTGGGGGCTAAAAAAATCTTTTTTGTGGGAAAAAAAATATTTTTTATTTTCACTACTCTGCATTATAAACTTCTGTGAAGCACTTGGGCATTCAAAGTTCTCACCACATATCTAGATAAGTTCCTTGGGGGGTCTATTTTCCAAAATGGGGTCACTTGTGGGGGTTTCTACTGTTTAGGTACATTAGGGGTCTGCAAACGCAACATAACGCCCGCAGACAATTCTATCAAAGTCTGCATTCCAAAATGGCACTCCTTCCCTTCCGAGCTCTGCCGTGCGCCCAAACAGTGGTTTACCCCCACATATGGGGTACCAGCATACTCAGGACAAATTGGACAACAACTTTTGGGGTCCAATTTCTCTTGTTACCCTTGTGAAAATAAAAACTTGGGGGCTAAAAAATCTTTATTGTTAAAAAATATATATTTTTTATTTTCACGACTCTGCATTATAAACTTCTGTGATGCACTTGGGCATTCAAAGTTCTCACTACACATCTAGATAAGTTCCATGGGGGGTCTAGTTTCCAAAATGGGGTCACTTTTGGGGGGTTTCTGCTGTTTAGGCACATCAGGGGCTCTCCAAACGCGACATGGCGTCCGATCTCAATTCCAGTCAATTTTGCATTGAAAAGTCAAATGGCGCTCCTTTGCTTCCGAGCTCAGCCATGCGCCCAAACAGTGGTTTACCCCCACATATAGGGTGTCGGCGTACTCAAGACAAATTGTACAACAGCTTCTGGGGTCCATTTTCTCCTGTTACCCTTGGTAAAATAAAAATTTGGAGGCAAAAAGATCATTTTTGTAGAAAAAATGCGATTTTTTTATTTTCACGGCTCTACGTTATAAACTTCTGTGAAGCACCTGGGGGTTTAAAGTGCTCACCACACATCTAGATAAGTTCCTTAAGGGGTCTAGTTTCCAAAATGGTGTCATATGTGGGGGGTCTCTACTGTTTAGGCACATCAGCGGCTCTCCAAACGTGACATGGCGTCCGATCTCAATTCCAGCCAATTCTACATTGAAAAAGTAAAACGACACTCCTTCTCTTCCAAGCTCTGCGGTGCGCCCAAACAGTGGTTTACCCCCATATATGGGGTATCGACGTACTCAGGAGAAATTGCACAACAACTTTTGTGGTCTAATTTCTCCTGTTACCCTTGTGAAAATAAAAATTTGGGGGCAAAAAGATCATTTTTGTAGAAAAAATGAGATTTTTTATTTTCACGGCTCTACGTTATAAACTTCTGTGAAGCACTTGGGGGTTCAAAGTGCTCACCACACATCTAGATAAGTTCCTTAAGGGGTCTAGTTTCCAAAATGGTATCACTTGTGGGGGGTTTCCACTGTTTAGGCACATCAGGGACTCTCCAAACGCGACATGGCATCCGATCTCAATTCCAGCCAATTCTGCATTGAAAAAGTCAAACGGTGCTCCTTCAATTCCAAGCTCTGCGGTGCGCCCAAACAGTGGTTTACCTCCACATATGGGGTATCGACGTACTCAGGAGAAATTGCACAACAACTTTTGTGGTCTAATTTCTCCTGTTACCCTTGTGAAAATAAGAATTTGTGGGCGAAAAAATCATTTTTGTGAAAACAAATGCGATTTTTTATTTTCACGGCTCTACGTTATAAACTTCTGTGAAGCACTTGGGGGTTCAAAGTGCTCACCACACATCTAGATAAGTTCCTTGGGGGGTCTAGTTTCCAAAATGGTGTCACTTGTGGGCGGTTTCCACTGTTTAGGCACATTAGGGGCTCTCCAAACGCGACATGGCGCCCGATCTCAATTCCAGCCAATTCTGCATTGAAACAGTCAAACGGTGCTCCTTCACTTCCAAGCTCTGCGGTGCGCCCAAACAGTGGTTTACCTCCACATATGGGGTATCGGTGTACTCAGGAAAAATTGCACAACAAAATTTGTGGTTAAATTTCTGTTTTTACACTTGTGAAAATTAAAAAAAATGGTTCTGAAGTAAAATGTTTGCAAAAAAAAGTAAAATGTTCATTTTTTTCTTCCACATTGTTTTAGTTCCTGTGAAGTACGTAAAGGGTTAATAAACTTCTTGAATGTGGTTTTGAGCAGCTTGAGGGGTGCAGTTTTTAGAATGGTGTCACACTTGGTTATTTTCTATCATATAGACCCCTCAAAATCACTTCAAAGGTGATGTGGTCCCTAAAAAAAACATGGTGTTGTAAAAATGAGAAATTGCTGGTCAACTTTTAACCCTTATAACTCCCTAACAAAAAAAAAAATTGTTTCCAAAATTGTGCTGATGTAAAGTAGACATGTGAGAAATGTTATTTATTAACTATTTTTTGTGACATATCTCTCTGATTTAAGGGCATAAAAATACAAAGTTTGAAAATTGCAAAATTTTAAAAATTTTCGCCATATTTCCATTTTTTTCATAAATAATCGCAAGTAATATCGAAGAAATGTTACCACTAACTTGAAGTACAACATGTCACGAAAAAACAATCTCAGAATCAGCGGGATCCGATAAAGCGTTCCAGAGTTATAACCTCATAAAGTGACACTGGTCAGAATTGTAAAAATTGGCTCGGTCATTAAGTACCAAATTGGCTCTGTCACTAAGGGGTTAATATAGTAGAAATGTATATATCTGGGTTGGAAAAGATTGAAAAATCAGTTTTCTCCTTGTTTGTAAATAGTGGATTTTATAAACAGATTATGTCCTCTGCTGTAAATTATAAGAATGTAATGTTTTTCTTTATCATTTATTGTTGTGGGTGATACATTATTGCTAAACAATACACAACTCAGCAGCTGCCTACCGGACTGTCAGGGAAATGATTACCATAGGTTATAAATAAGTGAAAATAAAATAAATAATAGAGGCTAAAGCATACAAATAATTATAATAAAAAATTTTAAAAAAGACTTCCGTTTTTTTAGTTTTCTGTACCACCGTGGCCATATTACATGACATACATGTGTCCATGTCACTCAGTTATCTCACATCCACAAAAGTACAGTATGTATTACAACAGGACCAGGCAGGTTTCTTCCTATCTGGCAAATTCCCTGTGGACACCTCGGGTGGGCTGGTCAGTGGGACACATGCCTGATGCAGAGTTACAGAGGGAGATGGTGAAATTACCCTCCCAAAGATCTGAACTGATTTATCTTCTTAAAACCTCATTCAGACATCCGTGATTTTTCTCATGTATAAAACCATAGAGATTGAGGTTTTAGCAGAAGAAATGTTTAAATATTTATTTCTGCCATGATTTCCATTACTTACATTTTTCTTTTTTGCATTTTCAGTTTTCCCTTCCTTCCTAAAATCCACAACTTTTTATTTTTCAACAACTTTTTTAATTTTCCATCCACCTTCCATTTTACATAGCAACAAAGTAACAAGGCCGAAAAAAGACATTTGTCCATCCAGTTCAGCCTATATTCGGTCAGAATAAATCCCCAGATCTACGTCCTTCTAAAGAACCAAATAACTGTAAGATACAATATTGTTAACACTCTAGGAAGACATCCAGGCCTCTCTTGAACCACTCGATTGAGTTCACCATCACCACGTCCTCAGGCAAGGAATTCCAGATTCTCACTGCCCTAACAGTAAAGGATCCTCTATGTTGGTGGAAAAACCTTCTCTCCTCCAGACGCCGAGAATGCCCCCTTGTGACCGTCACATTCCTTGGTATAAACAGATCCTCGGAGAGATATTTGTATTGTCCCCTTATATACTTATACATGGTTATTAGATCGCCCCTCAGTCGTCTTTTTTCCAGACTAAATAACACAGGTCTGAGACAAAAAGCTGTTTGATTATTTTGATCTAATTTCCATGTATTTTGGTGTGCTGAAAACGAAAAAAATATTGCAAAAAATCCTGGACGTCATGATTTGCCACAAAATGCAAAATTCACTTCAAATTTAGTATATTTTTCTCAATTTTTGGTATTTATTTATCTTAGGGTTTTGAGAGTCAAAATTACGATTAATTAATTCACATCAATGCATTGAAGATAAACAATGCCAAAAAAAATATAACTTTCAAAGAAAAGAACTTTCAGAGTGAGCTATTGAAACCAGCATCAACATGTTGCTGAACGAACAGGCTCTGACATGCTCGGTCTTGATTCGATTGTTTTATCTTGGTTCTCGCCTGTTTACACTTTTTCATCTCAGTTCATGTTAGCTCGTCATATTCAACCATGTTTCCCAAAATTAGCATTATGGCTCAGTGAAAGTGTATTAATTCGCCTGACAGTTTCTGTTACATTTGTGGTGAATATACAGTGTTGAAGCAACAGCTGAATATTACAAACTTTGTGAAAAAAGTATACTTCGCTTATTTCGGACTAAAGCTTGGAGATCAAGATAAAGCTTGGGCGCCTCATAAAGTGTGCAAACGGTGTGTTGAGGACCTCCGAAATTGGTTCAAGGGTAAGAAAAAAGCTTTCCGTTATGGGATTCCTATGGTATGACGAGAGCAAAAGAACCATAGTGACGATTGTTACTTTTGTTCATGCGATGCGAAAAAGTATAATTCAAAATGGAAGCATTCCATTTCATACCCCAATATTCACTCAGCAATTCATCCCATCCCCCATGGCACAGATATACCAGGATGCAAGGCCCCTGCTACCTTGGAAGAGATAACTAGCTCCGATGAAGGTGGAGTCATACCTGAACCAGATGATGAATCAAGTTCTGACTTTGAAGATGATACAAGACCAAAATTGTTTTCCCAGGAGGAGATGAATGATTTGGTAAGAGACTTGAATCTTCTCAAAGATGCCGCTGAGTTATTTGGATCAAGGCTCAAAAGCAAGAATTTATTGTTGCCAGGAGTGCCTTTTTCATGGTTCAGACATCGTGAAAACGAGTTTGTTCCGTACTTTGCCCAGGAAGATAAGTTGGTTCGTTGCATCGATGTCGAAGGTTTGATGGTTCAATTCAAAATCCAATATGATTCAGCGCAATGGCGTCTTTTTATAGATTCTTCAAAAAGAAGTCTCAAATCAGTTTTACTCCACAACGGCGGTTTCAATGCTTCCATCCCTGTAGGTCATTCTGTACACCTCAATGAAACCTACGAGAACTTGGAATTGGCTCTTCGTAAACTTAAATATGAACACCACGGTTGGCAAGTGTGTGGGGATTTGAAAGTCTGTTGCATGCTGCTCGGGCAACAAGCTGGATATACCAAATACCCTTGTTTTCTGTGTCTATTGGACAGTCGAGACCGGCAAAATCACTGTATCAAGAAGAATTGGCAGCCGAGGGTGCTCACAGTTGGTGAAAAAAATGTCCTCCGAGAAACTTTGGTTCCTCCCCATAAAGTTCTTCTACCACCTCTCCACATAAAATTGGGATTGATGAAGCAATTCGTAAAATGACTTCCAAAAGATGGAGAATGCTTCAAATACTTGGTCACCAAGTTTCCAGACCTCTCGGAGGCAAAATTGAAGGAAGGTGTGTTCGTCGGACCAGACATTAGATAGAAGGCTTATAGCTGATCAAGAGTTTATCAATACCATGACGCATCCTCAAAAAGAAGGGTGGTTTGCATTTAAAGGGGTCGTAGAGAAATTTTTAGGCAATAACAAAGACCCTGACTACAAAACAATCGTCGAACGAATGCTGAAAGCATTTCAAGCTTTAGGTTGCCTGATGAGTTTGAAAGTGCATTTTCTCCATTCCCACCTTGACAGCTTTCCTGAAAATTTGGGAGCTGTGAGTGAAGAGCAAGGTGAACGATTCCACCAGGACATTAAAGAGATGGAAAGAAGATACCAGGGAAGATGGAGCATTATAATGATGGCAGACTAGTGTCGGACGCTTCAGAGAGACATTCCAGATGCTACTCACAAGCGTAAATGTACCAAGAGAAGCCTCACAGGGAAGAAGAATCGATTTTAGTGTGTGTTAGTGAGCTCATTGCAGTTAAAAAATGATTTTCATGAAACATTTGTAATAAAAAAATAATTTTATGAGTCTATTTTCATTTATTTTGAGGTATTGTTGTCTCATTTAACATAGTTACTTAAATTGTCAGAAAACGTGATGTCCTATGACAAAACGGAGGTCATTTTCAGATTCAGCACACTTAAAAACATGAAGATTACATGGAATAACCAAAACAGCTCTTGAAAAAAAATTTTTTGCAGACTAAAGCTCATGACCTTGTTGAAAATTGCCATATTTTGGAATCCTTTATTTCTTTGCTTGGCCAGTCAAACTATTTAAACCCATGAAGACATTTTTGATAAATATAGCATAAATGTATAACTCCTTTACAAGACTTTACAACATACCGTACTTTAAAAGAGTCATTTCTCTCTCGTTATCTCTGAGTATGACAGCACAGCGCTAAAGAATAAAGACCTGGTATCATCTGACCCAGAAGTCGTGTTTCGCACCAAGAAAGGTGTTTGCACAGGATACAGCGCACTCTTTGAGCACATGTGCAGGTGATGTTCATCATGGCCTTATATTAATCCTCTTTTAACCAAATCAATATCTATATATATCACAGGTTGCATGCAGGCAGCAGATTTTATAGGTTAAAGATTTTATCTTTATGAGAAAAAAGTCTAAATGCACAGCTTCTATGCAAATCTACATGTCTCAGCTTTCTTGGTACACAGCTCAACAACTGAGCTCTGCTAGATCTGCAGCAGAGAAACCTCATCCACACCACTGCTTTCAGTGTACAATGTGTAGCGACAGGGAGCCGCTAATTAGTGATGGGGGTGTAGTTGGACTAAGATGCACAAAGCCCATTTTCCTGTAGTGATGATCTCCTGCTGGTGAAACACTGTGTTACACAAAGTGAGCTCGCTATGGGAGGTGCATCCTCTACACCCAAGGTCTGGTTGAGCGCACGGTCCAATGGTGTTGGAAACAGCTAGTGGATTTACTGGAAGCCACAGGTGGACACTTAGAGATAAAATGAAAGTCTTGAAGGGGTCCTGGAAGCTGCAAGCAGACAAAAGATGTCCTCAAAGCGGCAGGCGGACACATTGAAGCAAATTGAAGGTTTTAAAGGGGTCCTTGAAGCTTCAAGCAGCGAGGAGACATCCTGAAAGCTGCAGGTGGACACATAGAGGCAAACTGAAAGTATTAAAGGGGTCCTGAAAGTCACAAAGAAGTAGGTGAAGTCCTGCACCCACAGGTAGCAAGGTTACTGGAAAGTGCAGACAAGCAGGTGAAGTCCTGAAGACCACTGGCAGATAGCAGGGTTACTGGAAACTACAGACAAATAACTCAGGGATGGGAAATCACAGACAGCCAGGAGACATCATGATGACTGTTGGCTGGAACTGTGCAAGACAACTATGAAAGTTACTAGCAAGTCTTAATACAATACCTTATACCAGTGGTCCCCAAACTTTCTGACCTTGAGAGCCACATTCAGCTCTGTAAGAGGGTCACGAGCCACATCAAGCTACTGCCCCCCTCACAGTAGTAGCAATCAAAGCCCCCATTATGGGTATAATGATAACCAAAGCTTTTCCACACAAATCACCCCGAAGCAGTATACCAAGATCCAGGGGTTCCCACTACACCCCATCACATTCAGTATTCTCCCATCACGCACTCCCAACACAGTCACATCCCTCTTCAAGCACCTCCTCTGACCAGTAGTATCATCCTCTCTCCAGCGTACCATACTTCAATTATCTCTAATCCTCCAAGACCAGTAGAAGTGTACCCAAATCTGCTCTTCTCTGCAGGTCCTCTCACAAAGTTCACCATTTTGTGATGTGCTCTTCATACCAATTTGCTAAATCTGGAGCTAATGCACCAAGCTGGCAGACAGCCACGAGCTACAAATCATGGGACCGCAAGCTACATGTGGCTCCCGAGCTGCAGGTTGGAGACCCCTGCCTTAGAGCAATAGCCCTTATATAAGCCTAGAAGTTACAACACATGGGACAGGTGCGTAACCTATTGATTGTATTGAATCCACAAAACAAGGCCCAGTAAGTGACACATCACTGTTATAAGGGTCTCTTCTCCTACCTCTTGCTCCTCTCCAATTATATAGCAAGAACCTGCTGATAGATTCCCCTTAATGGTAACACCACATGGAGGAGGAACTAAATCTTAATGGTTCAGACAGAAAAAGTGGCACTGTTGCCTAGAGATGCAGAACTTCACTAAAGAACTGGGACCCTGAAAAATAGTGTAACCCTCAACCCTCTCAGGTCCCCGTTCACTTTACACAAGCCAATTTGCAGGACTTTGTTATTTTACACAAACTTCAACAAACAGAATTTGAGATAGTCATTCCTTCTTGCCCAGGTCCTATTCTACCAACCAAGCTTCCCTTCTTGTCTACTTCTAACTGAGTCTAATGGAAGAACCGGGCAACTTCCTAAAGGATTAACCATAGTTCATGTATTGTGAATGGAGGGTGTAAAATCATCCCCTTACAAGTGCATCAATGCTTCTTCCACTCTCCTATACATAACCATCGAGAAGAAACCCCTTATAAAGTATAACTTTTAATAAATATATTCTGAAAGCTGTTACATGAAATTCTGGAACCTTACAATACCACAGGACAGCTAAGTATAGTGTTTGCAGAGCACTGCTTAACTTGACATTGTGTCTGGGTGTTTACTGAATATTAATATATATTGTTTATTCCTGTGTATATTGGCATACTGCAATGTGTTTGTTACTGTTAGCACTTATTGTGTAGTAGGGGTGCAGATTAGCAGATCTAGGGCCATTCGACGTTAAGCGGGAGCGCCACGGCGTATCATTCAGGTTGCCAACCTCCGTGGCTAGATAGGGTTAACGTAGGATTGTACTAGGGACCTCTAAATATATCGTTTTTTCATCAATTATGCATGGCCCTATCATTTATAAGCCCCTTCATTATTTTAATATATGAGTGACCTTGTAAGTTTTTAGAGTATATTTATTAAAAGTTATATTTTATAAGGGGTTTCTGGAGGTTATATGTTATATGGTCCCAATTGATACAATTTTCAGTTGTTTGTTTTGTCCTTCCATTCTACTACGCTTGTGTATTTCGTTTGTAAGTTGTAAGTCTAAAACTTTACTTGTGAACTGTTTTTGAATTGCAAGAATTAAACATTCATTATCAGCATCGTCTTTTGGAATGCCAAGTTCTTTCCTACAAGTTGCATTACAGAGCACAACCCTATTTGAGCAGCCTAAAAAGTATGAGTGATGTGTATTTTACTTATTATTACTTATTTTAACTGGACATTTCCTATAGTGTGCTTCTACTCTACCTCTTACCAGATAGCTACATGTAGAATATTTATGTAAAATATTACTAAAGAAATAACCTTATCCTCCAATAGACTTGCTGGTGTTCAGTGCCGCTCCGTTAGCGGCTACTGTAAAGGAACATCGTTCAAGCCGGGGCAGACAATATCTGGGGACTCAGATCACACTTGGAACATGGTATTTTTGGAGGGACATTGGCACCTGCTGGACTGCACATGGGGAGCTGGACAAGTCGATGAGCATATAAGCAAGTTTGTTTTCCAGTAAGTAGTCTGTTCTTTATATTTTCCAAGTTACAGTACTTAGTAAGTGTAAGTGTTGGTAAAAAGAAAGTAGAGCTCATGAGAGGAAAAAGTAAGTTCTCCTCGGGCATCCTCACTTCTAGATCTCCTGCACAGAGCAGAAATATAGAGATATACAAATGTAACACCCCAGGGTCCTAGTTGTTACAGTGGCATTGCTTTCCTCACGGGATGTCACGCTTGGAAGCGAGGGAAGATCTTCTTTATCAGGTAACCACAATATACATGTTCACACTCCAGGCCAGAAGGGGTTAGCTCTGATCCAGCTTGTGGGTGGCTCCCCTATATATACACCTATATACTGTATATATTCTGGTCTGGAGGGAAAGTAGTTAGTTCCTGACAGGGAGTGCCAGACAGCAGACTGGAGCAGTCTGAGGCACAGAGGAAAGCAGAGGGACCGTGGGACAAAAGGGGGTTCCACAGCTCCTGGACAGAGATAACACAGAAGGAAGAATGGCTTGTTGTGAGCATGCAGGAGAGCGAAGCACAGGAGAGTGACAATTGGGGAGGACAGCTCCAACTGGGCTACCTCCCTGCAGAGCGCAGACACCGGTAGCGGGAAGACGAGATTGTGAGGGATTCCAAGACTTACAGCAGAAGCCGGCAGGACAGCTGGACTACACGTCATCTGTCCACCCTAATACCCAGGAGACACAGTGGTGCATAAAGCCCGGGTCATGATAGAGACCCTGTAAAAAGGTTCGAGCCACCTGTCATACGGCTTAGTGTCCCACCTTTAAGGAGGACAGAGAGAACAGAAAGGACCTTGACGGAAGCCACAGGCAGCAAAGGACTACACCACAGCGCTAGTAGGAAGGTTTCTAACTCCACCTGGTAAAGAGGACTTTGAACTCGCTTCCAAGCTGGCCGGACCCTGCCTGTACCTGTGATCTGGTGCCCTGGACTGTGGCTGCCTGAAGTCTTTAGTAAACCAGGTAAAGAGACTGCAAACCTGTGTCCTCATTTTCTTTCTGCACTACCCACCATCTCCATCTACACACCGGTAGCCCTGGGGACCCAGCTTCACCTGTGGTAAGTTATACCATCTTAGGCTGCTTTCACACTAGCGTCAGTATGGGGCCGTCGCGCTGCGTCGGCCCGACGTACCGACGCATACTGTGAAGAAAATGCTCGACGTGGGCAGCGGAAGAAGTCTTAAGATGCTTCCGCTGCCCCATTGCAAGGTCCCGGGAGGAGGGGGCGGAGTTTCGGCCGCGCATGCGCTGTCGAAAATGGCGGACTAGATGCACAAAAAAAGTTACATGTAACTTTTTTTGTGCCGGCGGTGCGCCAAAACATGATGCAACCGTCGCACGACGGTTGCAACGTGTGGCACTGCATCGCAATGCGTCGCTAATAAAAGTCTATGGAGAAAAACGCATCCTGCAGACAACTTTGCAGGATGCGTTTTTTCTCCACAACGACGCATTGCGATGTGCAGTGCACGACGCTAGTGTGAAAGTAGCCTTAGCTGCCATAACATCACCCCAGTGGAGCCCTTTAAGCAGTGTCTATCACCTCTGACCGAGAACCACAGGTGGCGTCACGAAAACAAACTTTATTCAAAACCCCTTTATATACTTTTCCCTTAACATGGGTGCCCAGGGCCATGGACCGGGTCGCCGCCGCCGTGACACATCCCCTTAAATATCAGACCCGGTGCCAAGTACCCCATGGCCCTGGTGGGCGTTCCACAAACGTTTTATAGAGAAGCAGAAAGTCCTTTTTCTGTACTATGAAGCTGTAGGAACCAGGTATGCCTCTATGGCAGGGCTAAACATTTACCGTAGTTTTCCAAATGAGAAACCGTGACTGTTGAGGATGGTTGAACTAACAGGACAAAATTATTTTTTATTATTAGTATTATAATTATTTTATCACTTAATATTGAGCAGAACTAAATATCTTAACTAGCGGCTACTTTAAATAAATGTTTGATAGGGCTTATTGTAACATGTATTCATACCTGTAGCAGCTAATTGAAACCACATAATTTACTGCTTTTTACAAAGTTTAAACATTATATCACTACTGTTAAGTATAGATAATATTAATCTCTATTTTTATATAGCGCTAACATATTCGCAGCGCTTTACAATTTGCACACATTATCAGATGTACCATGATCAACATATCCCCCCAAACAGTATGATACCACCAGGGCCAGCGTTTGGCACAGGCAGACCAGGCAGACGCCTGGGGCCCCCACCTACAAAGGGGGCCCCCTGCATCTGCAACCCCTGTATGAAGTGCCCAGAGGGTGTACAGCAGTGAAGCAGCAGTCCCAAAGCGTCTCTCCCAAACCCCCCTTGAGACCCCCTTAGTGCAGTGATTTACTCATGTGGTCCCTGAGCTCTGTGCTGTAGGATCAGGTTTCACAGTCACATACAGCAGGGATCAGCATAGGCTCTGACCACAGTCACTGCTTGTAGTCTGACAGGGCGACCTCCTGTCACTACTGTCTGGATGACACAAGGCAGGAATTTTGTCTGCTGTATCAGGGTATTTATTATATAGAAATAAATAAATTCCCATGTGAAACAAGAAGGGTAAATCATACACATATATAGTACTGGTGTGCATAGGAATCAGCGTTTTTGGTGCATTTTTTTGCAGCCAAAGCCTGCTCTCTTGGCAGTAAAAACACTGCTTTCAAAGCACCCATTTGTTTAGGGTATGTGCAGACAATCCGGAAATGGCAGCCCTTTGGACACAGTAGACATGTGCTGCGTCCAAAGTGCTGCCATGTTTTGAACACAGGTGATTCCGCATGTGTTCATTGAACCGCATGGAATCACCGCGTTCTATACATTGCATGGGTGAGATTTCTCTGGTGGAGACTCGCGTCTACGCCACATAAATTGGCATGCTGGGGTCTGGAGAGTCGCGCCACATGTCCGTCTCCACAGGTGAGGTGCGGGTGTCAGTGCACGCATAGTAGAGATGGATTTTCTTTAAGTCCCATCCACTATACTGTAACATCTGCCCGCTGCGGGTTGGACGCTGTACAAGTGCACAGCAGCCGACCCGCAGCATTTACTGATTGTGGACACACGCCCTTAGAGCTTTTGCTGTTTGTTTTTTTACAGTATGCATTTTGTCTACAGTACATGTTTAATAAAGTTAGTGTTATTCACAAAAAAACACAGCGAAAAACAACATTGCAACATCTGCAGCATTTTTTAAACTTTTTCATTGCTTTCTACTGGTGAAAAAAATTGCTGAAAGCGACATGCTGCAGATTTAAAAAACGCTGCAGTTGTGAAATTCAGTCAGGGGAAAATAAAAGGGTGTGCAGGAGATTTCTGAAAATCTCAGTTTTTGCTTGTGCTGTAAAATGCTGCAAAACTTCTTATTTGCAGAAGAAAAAGCTGCAAAAATTCTGCATATGAACATGGCGAAAAGCTGCTTTTCAAAGTGTCAGCAAAACATAGGAGATATCCGAAATCTCCTGCAGGCGCTTGTTTGTTTTCTGACTGGATTTCAGAACTGTAGCGCTTTTTAAATCTGTAGCGTGTCACTTCTTTCAGTGTGTTTTCACCCGTAGAAAGCAATGAAAGAATAAAAAAGCTGCAGATATTGCAACGGCATTTTTTGAGTTGTTTTGGTGAATTAAACTATTAGGTCTCGTTCGCATGTTCAGTATTTGGTTAGTATTTGTAATGCAGAAACAGCAGTGGAACAATGAGGCTATGTGCACACGTTGCGGAATCTGCCGTGGATTTTTCCACCCAGATTCCTAAAAATCTGCAGGTAAAACACAGGGCGGATTTACGGCGGAATTACCGCTTTTTTTGTGCGGTTTTCAACAGCGTTTTTACACCTGCGGATTCCTATTATGGAGCAGGTGTAAAACGCTGCGGAATCTGCACAAAGAATTGACATGCTGCGGAAAATACAACACAGCGTTTCTACGTGGTATTTTCCGCACCATGTGTACTGCGGCTTTTGTTTTCCATAGGTTTACATGGTACTGTACAACGCATGGAAAACTGCTGCAGATCCACAGCAAAATCCGCAGCGTGTGCACATACCCTGAGAAACACGTCACCACTTCTGTATTTATCACCCACTCCTGGTTTTGGCTTACACATACTGATGTGTAATACTGACCAAATACTGATCGTATGAATGTGGTCTTAAACATACTGTAGACAAAGCAAACATCCTCACTCCAAAAAAAAGCTGAAAAAAGTGTGAAGAACACCACAAAACAAGCTGAAAAATAGGTGTTTTGAACGCAACATTTTCACTGCTAAGGCCGGCCTCACACTTGGCGTAAGACAATACGCCACGTATTATACGTCCGTACTACGGCCGTAATACGGAGAAATGTTCCCAAAATATTGATCCGTAGTCAGGGTGTGTCAGCGTATTTTGCGCATGGCATCCTCCGTATGTAATCCGTATGGCATCCGTACTGCGAGATTTTCGCGCAGGCTTGCAAAACCGACATCTAATGGATTTATGTGCTCAAATGTTCGGGAAAACATATATACAGTATGTATATATATATATATATATATATATATATATATATGTCATTGAGACACATATATATATATTCTGTATTTAGATTTCATTCAGCGCGATATCTGTGAACAGCCGGTAATTCAATTGCCGGCTTTTCATTTCTCCTGCACAAACCCGACAGGATATGAGACATGGTTTACATACAGTAAACCATCTCATATCCCCTTTTTTTTTGCATATTCCACACTACTGTTAGTAGTGTGTATGTGCAAAATTTCAACGCTGTAGCTGCTGAAATAAAGGGTTAAATGGCGGAAAAAATTGGCGTGGGCTCCTGCGCAATTTTCTCCGCCAGAATGGTAAAGCCAGTGACTGAGGGCAGATATTAATAGCCAGGAGAGGGTCCATGGTTATTGGCCCCCCCGTGGCTACAAACATCTGCCCCCAGCCACCCCAGAAAAGGCACATCTGGAAGATGTGCCTATTCTGGCACTTGGCCACTCTCTTCCCACTCCCTGTAGTGGTGGGATATGGGGTAATGAAGGGATAATGCCACCTTGCTATTGTAAGGTGACATTAAGCCAGATTAATAATGGAGAGGCGTCAATTATGACACCTATCCATTATTAATCCAATTGTTGGAAAGGGTTAAAAAACACACACACACATGATTTAAAAGTAGTTTAATGAAATAAACACAGCGGTTGTTGTAATAATTTATTGTTCTCTCAATCCATCAGGAACACCCTCGCTTGGAAAAATAATAAACGCACAAGATACATACCTTCTGGTGAACCGTCTCGTCCCACGAAGTAATCCATCTGAAGGGGTTAACTAATATTACAGGCAGGAGCCCTGCTAAATGCAGCAGTGTGCTCCTGCTTGTAATTCCCCGGCGAATGAATGAAATGTAGGTCATTGACCTACATTTCCTTCAGTCGCGGTGATGCGCCCCCTGGTGGATGTCCTCATATGACCTGGAGCGTGGGAAAAAGTTCCCAGGCTGCAGTTCATGAGAACATTCACCAGAGGGCGCCTCACCGCGACTCAATGTAAGTACAGATCCAGCTTTCCTTTCAGCACCCGGGGATTACAGGTACGAGCGAGTGGTTTATCGCAGCTCGTGCCTGTAATATTAGTTAACCCCTTCAGATGGATTACTTCGTGGGACGAGACGGTTCACCAGAAGGTATGTATCTTGTGCGTTTATTATTTTTCCAAGCGAGGGTGTTCCTGATGGATTGAGAGAACAATAAATTATTACAACAACCGCTGTGTTTATATCATTAAACTACTTTTAAATCATGTGTGTGTGTGTTTTTTAACCCTTTCCAACAATTGGATTAATAATGGATAGGTGTGACGCCTCTCCATTATTAATCTGGCTTAATGTCACCTTACAATAGCAAGGTGGCATTAACCCTTCATTACCCCATATCCCACCGCTACACGGGAGTGGGAAGAGAGAGGCCAAGTGCCAGAATAGGCGCATCTTCCAGATGTGCCTTTTCTGGGGTGGCTGGGGGCAGATGTTTTTAGCCACGGGGGGGCCAATAACCATGGACCCTCTCCTGGCTATTAATATCTGCCCTCAGTCACTGGCTTTACCATTCTGGCGGACAAAATTGCGCGGGAGCCCACGCCAATTTTTTCCGCCATTTAACCCTTTATTTCAGCAGCTACAGCGCTGAAATTTTGCACATACACACTACTAACATTAGTAGTGTGGAATATGCAAAAAAAAGGGGATATGAGATGGTTTACTGTATGAAAACCATGTCTCATATCCTGTCGGGTTTGTGCAGGAGAAATGAAAAGCTGGCAATTGAATTACCGACTTTTCACTAACAGCGCTGCGAATTTCTCGCAAGTCACACTGCAGGTCCGTGTGGAATCCGTATTTTTCTCGCCCCCATAGACTTTCATTGGCGATTTTTTTGTGCAATACGCTGACAAACGCAGCATGCTGCGATTTTGTACGGCCGTAGAAAGCCGTATAATACTGAACCGTAATATACGGCTAATAGGAGCAGCCCCATTGAGAATAATTGTGCCGTTTATTTTGCGAGTTTTACGGACGTAATTTCTGCGCTCTTACGTCCGTAAAACTCGCTAGTGTGAGGCCGGCCTAAGAGAAAAGGTTTAGGCTACTGAAACAAATGCCGCATGTGAACGTAGTCTTACTCTGAAATGCTATGTCTATCTGTGGTGTTACATAGGACTGCAGGTGACATCTACTAAATTATCTGTACTCAGAGAGTTATCACTGTGTTATCTGTGGTGTTAAAAAAAAATTAAGAGGGGGTTGGAGGCAACTCTTTGTCTTGGGGCTTGGGCCCCCAATCCTTTCTGACCCTAGAAACACCCCTGCATACAGCTAATAGTGGCAGACCTGTTGGCCGAGATAAGGCCCCTAAATATGGGGGCCACGGTGTGAGCACTGGCTCCAGGCGCCTCCACCAACTGTATCCGCATCCTGCTTATGTAATGTAACCTAAATGTTTGTGTGATTTTACAATGATAGCATTTGGAGCCCCACTTTAAATTTTTGCCTAGGGCCCCACTTTGTCTAAAACCGGCCCTGGATACTACCATAGCAATTCACAGTTTGTTCTCCCAAAGTTCCCCGACACAGTGTGATGACCACACAACGCCTCCACATACACAGTATGATGAGCCACAGCCCTCAACACACATATGATGGCCCCACAACCCCTCCACACATACACACAGTATGAAGTTCCATAGTTCCCCCCAAACAGTATGGAGTCTTATATTTTCCCCTACACAGGATAAAGTCACACAGTTTCCCCTACACAGTCTACTATCTCCATTGCTCCCCACACACGATATGATGGTTTTCAGAGGCCCAGACACAGTATAATGCCCCCAGAACTCCTCCCACACATTCTATGATATCCCCCATTGTCTTCCCACAAAGTATGAAGGCCCCACAGTCCTCACACACAGAATGATGCTCCTACAGATAGACATTTGTTAAATTCTAAAAAGTTCATTTGTTTTCTCATTAATGTACACTCTGCACCCCATCTTGACTGAAAAAAACTGAAATTTAGCCATTTTCAGGTCTTTCCAGAGATGCGCAATTGGGTTTAGGTCAGAGCTCTGGCTGGGCCAGTCAAGCATGGTCACAGAGTTGTTCTGAAGCCACTCCTTTGTTATTTTATTAGGGTCATTATCTTGTTGGAAGGTGAACCTTTGGCCAAGTCTGGGATCCAGAGCACTCTGGAAGAGGTTTTCATCCAGGATATCTCTGTACTTGGCCGCATTTATGTTTCCTTCAATGGCAACCATTTGTCCTGTCCCTGCAGCTAAAAAACACCCCCATAGCATGATGCTGCCACCACCATGCTTCACTGTTGGGATTGTATTGGGCAAGTGATGAGCAGTGCCTGGTTTTCTCCACACATACCGCTTAGAATTATCTCCAAAAAAGGTCTATCTTCATCTCATCAGACCAAAGGATCTTATTTCTGATAGTCTGTGAGTCCTTCATGTGTTTTTTAGCAAACACTGTGCAGGCTTTCATATGTCTTGCACTGATGAGAGGCTTCCATTGGGCCACTCTGCCATAAAGGCCCGACTGGTGGAGGGCTGCAGTGATAGTTGTCTTTCTGGAACTTTCTCCCATCACCTTACTATACTACATCTCTGGAGCTCAGCCACAGTGATTTTTGGGTTCTTCTTTACCTCTCTCACCAAGGTTCTTCTCTCACGATTGCTCAGTTTGGCTGGAAGGCCAAGTCTCTCCGCTCTGCTCGCACGCCTGGGGTTTCTTTTTGATCCCCGCGCGTGCGCAGTGGTGCGTGACGCTCCGGCGCACTGTCAGGACCTGGGTGTCGCGGTGCGCATGCGCCGTCACATAACCGCGTGGATTGGCCGAAATCCAACATGTGATGTACCCTCTGACCTCATAAGGTCCTGCTTGCTAGGTATCCGGTACTCCCTTGAGAAAGCGGACAATAAGGGACGCGAAACGCGCGTCGGGAGGTTTTTCTTGGACACCCGGTCTCGTTTTCCTCCATACCCCTGCCTGTGGTAAGTGCCTGCTAGCCCCCCATGGTCTCACTATCACCCTACTTTAGGATTACGTCTGTGTCAGGGTCCAGGGTGGCGATAGGCATGCCCACCTGTGCCATGTTAATATGCACGTGCACTTTAGACTAATGAACTGATTGGCAGTGAGAGGGTGGGGATTCTTTGGAGGGTTTCTACACCTTGCTGGGTTGCCCTCTGCACATGTATCACTTTATTTTCTGTGTGTAAATTGTTTTGGTTATACATTATTGTTAATAAACTTTGTACTACTTTTACCATATATATACCTGGCAAAACTCGTTTTTCTCTTCGTATTATCATGATAGTTTGAGTGGGTATACTCTTGTATTTATAGGCTGACCACAGCCTGGCTTCTGACAAAAAGGATGTCAGAGAGGTTTTTGTGGCTAATGATTTAAAAGTAGTTTAATGAAATAAACACAGCGGTTGTTGTAATAATTTATTGTTCTCTCAATCCATCAGGAACACCCTCGCTTGGAAAAATAATAAACGCACAAGATACATACCTTCTGGTGAACCGTCTCGTCCCACGAAGTAATCCATCTGAAGGGGTTAACTAATATTACAGGCAGGAGCCCTGCTAAATGCAGCGGTGTGCTCCTGCTTGTAATTCCCCGGCGAATGAATGAAATGTAGGTCATTGACCTACATTTCCTTCAGTCGCGGTGATGCGCCCCCTGGTGGATGTCCTCATATGACCTGGAGCGTGGGAAAAAGTTCCCAGGCTGCAGTTCATGAGAACATTCACCAGAGGGCACCTCACCGCGACTCAATGTAAGTACAGATCCAGCTTTCCTTTCAGCACCCGGGGATTACAGGTACGAGCGAGTGGTTTATCGCAGCTCGTGCCTGTAATATTAGTTAACCCCTTCAGATGGATTACTTCGTGGGACGAGACGGTTCACCAGAAGGTATGTATCTTGTGCGTTTATTATTTTTCCAAGCGAGGGTGTTCCTGATGGATTGAGAGAACAATAAATTATTACAACAACCGCTGTGTTTATATCATTAAACTACTTTTAAATCATGTGTGTGTGTGTTTTTTAACCCTTTCCAACAATTGGATTAATAATGGATAGGTGTCATAATTGACGCCTCTCCATTATTAATCTGGCTTAATGTCACCTTACAATAGCAAGGTGGCATTAACCCTTCATTACCCCATATCCCACCGCTACACGGGAGTGGGAAGAGAGAGGCCAAGTGCCAGAATAGGCGCATCTTCCAGATGTGCCTTTTCTGGGGTGGCTGGGGGCAGATGTTTTTAGCCACGGGGGGGCCAATAACCATGGACCCTCTCCTGGCTATTAATATCTGCCCTCAGTCACTGGCTTTACCATTCTGGCGGACAAAATTGCGCGGGAGCCCACGCCAATTTTTTCCGCCATTTAACCCTTTATTTCAGCAGCTACAGCGCTGAAATTTTGCACATGCACACTACTAACATTAGTAGTGTGGAATATGCAAAAAAAAGGGGATATGAGATGGTTTACTGTATGAAAACCATGTCTCATATCCTGTCGGGTTTGTGCAGGAGAAATGAAAAGCCGGCAATTGAATTACCGACTTTTCACTAACAGCGCTGCGAATTTCTCGCAAGTCACACTGCAGGTCCGTGTGGAATCCGTATTTTTCTCGCCCCCATAGACTTTCATTGGCGATTTTTTTGTGCAATACGCTGACAAACGCAGCATGCTGCGATTTTGTACGGCCGTAGAAAGCCGTATAATACTGAACCGTAATATACGGCTAATAGGAGCAGCCCCATTGAGAATAATTGTGCCGTTTATTTTGCGAGTTTTACGGACGTAATTTCTGCGCTCTTACGTCCGTAAAACTCGCTAGTGTGAGGCCGGCCTAAGAGAAAAGGTTTAGGCTACTGAAACAAATGCCGCATGTGAACGTAGTCTTACTCTGAAATGCTATGTCTATCTGTGGTGTTACATAGGACTGCAGGTGACATCTACTAAATTATCTGTACTCAGAGAGTTATCACTGTGTTATCTGTGGTGTTAAAAAAAAATTAAGAGGGGGTTGGAGGCAACTCTTTGTCTTGGGGCTTGGGCCCCCAATCCTTTCTGACCCTAGAAACACCCCTGCATACAGCTAATAGTGGCAGACCTGTTGGCCGAGATAAGGCCCCTAAATATGGGGGCCACGGTGTGAGCACTGGCTCCAGGCCCCTCCACCAACTGTATCCGCATCCTGCTTATGTAATGTAACCTAAATGTTTGTGTGATTTTACAATGATAGCATTTGGAGCCCCACTTTAAATTTTTGCCTAGGGCCCCACTTTGTCTAAAACCGGCCCTGGATACTACCATAGCAATTCACAGTTTGTTCTCCCAAAGTTCCCCCACACAGTGTGATGACCACACAACGCCTCCACATACACAGTATGATGAGCCACAGCCCTCAACACACATATGATGGCCCCACAACCCCTCCACACATACACACAGTATGAAGTTCCATAGTTCCCCCCAAACAGTATGGAGTCTTATATTTTCCCCTACACAGGATAAAGTCACACAGTTTCCCCTACACAGTCTACTATCTCCATTGCTCCCCACACACGATATGATGGTTTTCAGAGGCCCAGACACAGTATAATGCCCCCAGAACTCCTCCCACACATTCTATGATATCCCCCATTGTCTTCCCACAAAGTATGAAGGCCCCACAGTCCTCACACACAGAATGATGCTCCTACAGATAGACATTTGTTAAATTCTAAAAAGTTCATTTGTTTTCTCATTAATGTACACTCTGCACCCCATCTTGACTGAAAAAAACTGAAATTTAGCCATTTTCAGGTCTTTCCAGAGATGCGCAATTGGGTTTAGGTCAGAGCTCTGGCTGGGCCAGTCAAGCATGGTCACAGAGTTGTTCTGAAGCCACTCCTTTGTTATTTTATTAGGGTCATTATCTTGTTGGAAGGTGAACCTTTGGCCAAGTCTGGGATCCAGAGCACTCTGGAAGAGGTTTTCATCCAGGATATCTCTGTACTTGGCCGCATTTATGTTTCCTTCAATGGCAACCATTTGTCCTGTCCCTGCAGCTAAAAAACACCCCCATAGCATGATGCTGCCACCACCATGCTTCACTGTTGGGATTGTATTGGGCAAGTGATGAGCAGTGCCTGGTTTTCTCCACACATACCGCTTAGAATTATCTCCAAAAAAGGTCTATCTTCATCTCATCAGACCAAAGGATCTTATTTCTGATAGTCTGTGAGTCCTTCATGTGTTTTTTAGCAAACACTGTGCAGGCTTTCATATGTCTTGCACTGATGAGAGGCTTCCATTGGGCCACTCTGCCATAAAGGCCCGACTGGTGGAGGGCTGCAGTGATAGTTGTCTTTCTGGAACTTTCTCCCATCACCTTACTATACTACATCTCTGGAGCTCAGCCACAGTGATTTTTGGGTTCTTCTTTACCTCTCTCACCAAGGTTCTTCTCTCACGATTGCTCAGTTTGGCTGGAAGGCCAAGTCTAGGAAGACTTTTGGTTGTTCCAAATGTCTTCATTTTAAGGATCGTAGAGGCCACTTGAGTACTGCAGAAATTCTGTTATAACCTTGGCCAGATCTGTGCCTTGCCAAAATTCTGTCTCTGAGCTCCTTGGACTGTTCCTTTGCCCTCATGATTCTCATTTGTTCTGACATGCACTGTGAGCTGTGAGGTCTTAAATAGACAGGTGTGAGCATTTCCAAGTCAAGCCCTATCAGTTTAACCCCTTCATGACCCAGCCTATTTTGACCTTAATGACCTGGCCGTTTTTTGCAATTCTGACCAGTGTCCCTTTATGAGGTAACAACTCAGGAACGCTTCAACGGATCCTAGCGGTTCTGAGATTGTTTTTTCGAGACATATTGGGCTTCATGTTAGTGGTAAATTTAGGTCGATAATTTCTGAGTATATTTGTGAAAAAAAACGGAAATTTGGCGAAAATTGTGAAAATTTCGCAATTTTCACATTTTGAATTTTTATTCTGTTAAACTAGAGAGTTATGTGACACAAAATAGTTAATAAATAACATTTCCCACATGTCTACTTTACATCAGCACAATTTGGGAAACAACATTTTTTTTTTTGCTAGGAAGTTATAAGGGTTAAAATTTGACCAGTGATTTCTCATTTTTACAACAAAATTTACAAAACCATTTTTTTTTTAGGGACCACCTCACATTTGAAGTCAGTTTGAGGGGTCTATATGGCTGAAAATACCCAAAAGTGACACCATTCTAAAAACTGCACCCCTCAAGGTGCTCAAAACCACATTCAAGAAGTTTATTAACCCTTCAGGTGTTTCACAGCAGCAGAAGCAACATGGAAGGAAAAAATGAGCATTTAACTGTTTAGTCACAAAAATGATCTTTTAGCAACAATTTTTTTATTTCCCAAGGGTAAAAGGAGAAACTGGACCACGAACGTTGTTGTCCAATTTGTCCTGAGTACGCTGATACCTCATATGTGGGGGTAAACCACTGTTTGGGCACACGGCACGGCTCGGAAGGGAAGGAGTGCCATTTGACTTTTTGAATGAAAAATTGGCTCCAATCTTTAGCGGAAACCATGTCGCGTTTGGAGAGCCCCCGTGTGCCTAAACATTGGAGCTCCCCCACAAGTGACCCCATTTTGAAAACTAGACCCCCCAAGGAACTTATCTAGAAGCATAGTGAGCACTTTGAACCTCCAGGTGCTTCACAAATTGTTCCGTAAAAATGAAAATGTACTCTTTTTCACACAAAAAATTATTTTAGCCTCAATTTTTTCATTTTCACATGGGCAACAGGATAAAATGGATCCTAATATTTGTTGGGCAATTTTTCCTGAGTATACCGATACCTCACATGTGGGGGTAAACCACTGTTTGGGCACATGGTAAGGCTTGGAAAGGAAGGAGCGCCATTTGACTTTTTGAATGAAAAATTATCTCCATCGTTAGCGGACACCGTGTCGCGTTTGGAAAGCCCCTGTGTGCCTAAACATTGGAGCTCCCCCACAATTGACCCCATTTTGGAAGCTAGACCCCCCAAGGAATTTATCTAGAAGCATAGAGAGCACTTTAAACCCTCAGGTGCTTCACAAATTGATCCGTAAAAATGAAAAAGTACCTTTTTTTCACACAAAAATTTTTTTTCGCCTCAATTTTTTCATTTTCACATGGGCAACAAGATAAAATGGATCCTAAAATTTGTTGGGCAATTTCTCCTGAGTATGCAGATACCTCATATGTGGGGGTAAACCACTGTTTGGGTACACGGCAAAGCTCGGAAGGGAAGGCGCGCCATTTGACTTTAAGAATGGAAAATTAGCTCCAATCGTTAGCAGACACCATGTCACGTTTGGAGAGCCCCTTTGTGCCTAAACATTGGAGCTCCCCTATAAATGACCCCATTTTGGAAACTAGACCCCCCAAGGAACTTATCTAGAAGAAGAAGTTTATAACGCAGAGCCGTGAAAATAAAAAATAATTTTTCTTTCCTCAAAAATGATTTTTAGCCCGACATTTTTTATTTTCCCAAGGGTAACAGGAGAAATTGGACCGCAAATGTTGTTGTCCAGTTTGTCATGAGTACGATGATACCCCATATGTGGGGGTAAACCACTGTTTGGGCGCACGGCAGGGCTCGGAAGGGAAGGCACGCCATTTGGCTTTTTGAATGGAAAATTAGCTCCAATCATTAGCGGACACCATGTCGCGTTTGGAGAGGCCCTGTGTGCCTGAACATTGGAGCTCCCCCGCAAGTGACCCCATTTTAGAAACTAGACCTCCCAAGGAACTAACCTAGATGTGTGGTGAGCACTTTAAACCCCCAAGTGCTTCACAGAAGTTTATAACGCAGAGCCATGAAAATAAAAAATAATTTTTCTTTTCTCAAAAATGATTTTTTTAGCCCACAATTTTTTATTTTCCCAAGGGTAACAGGAGAAATTGGACGCCAAAAGTTGTTGTCCAGTTTCTGCTGAGTATGCTGATACCCCATTTGTGGGGGCAAACCACTGTATGAGCACACGTCGGGGTTCGGAAGGGAAGTAGTGACGTTTTGAAATGCAGACTTTGATGGAATGCTCTGCGGGTGTCACGTTGCGTTTGCAGAGCCCCTGATGTGCCTAGACAGTAGAAACTCCTCACAAGTGACCCCATTTTGGAAACTAGACCCCCAAGGGAACTTATCTAGATGTGTGGTGAGCACTTTGAACCCCAAAGTGCTTCGCAGAAGTTTATAACGCAGAGCCGTGAAAATAATAAATGTGTTTTCTTTCCTCAAAAATATTTTTTAGCCCAGAATTTTTTAATTTTCCCAAGGGTAACAAGAGAAATTTGACCCCAAGAGTTGTTGTTCAGTTTCTCCTGAGTATGTTGATACCCCATATGTGGGGGTAAACCACTGTTTGGGCACATGCCGGGGCTTGGAAGGGAAGTAGTGACGTTTTGGAATGCAGACTTTGATGGAATGGTCTGCGGGCATCATGTTACGTTTGCAGAGCCCCTGATGTGCCTAAACAGTAGAACCCCCACATGTGACCCCAATTTTGGAAACTAGACCCCCCAAGGAACTTATCAAGATATGTGGTGAGCACTTTGAACCCCCAAGTGCTTCACAGAAGTTTACAACGCAGAGCCGTGAAAATAAAAAATCATTTTTCTTTCCTCAAAAAGTATGTTTTAGCAAGCAATTTTCTATTTTCACAAGGGTAGCAGGAGAAATTGGACCCCAATAGTTGTTTTCCAGTTTGTCCTGAGTACACTGATACCCTATATGTGGGGGTAAACCACTGTTTGGACACAAGTCGGGGCTCGGAAGGGAAGTAGTGATGTTTTGAAATGCAGACTTTGATGGAGTGGTCTGCGGGCGTCACATTCCATTTGCAGAGCCCCTGATGTGCCTAAACAGTAGAAACCCCCACAAGTGACCCCATTTTGAAAACTAGACCCCCCAAGGAACTTATCTAGATGTGTAGTGAGCACTTAGAACCTCCAAGTGCTTCATAGAAGTTTACAACGCAGAGCCGTGAAAATAAAAAATAATTTTTCATTCCTCAAAAATTATGTTTTAGCAAGCAATTTTTTATTTTCGCAAGTGTAACAGGAGAAATTGGACCGCAATAGTTGTTGTCCAGTTTCTCCTGAGTAGGTTGTTACCCCATATGTGGGGGTAAACCACTGTTTGGGCACACGTCGGGGCTCGGAAGGGAAGCAGTGACATTTTGAAATGCAGATTTTGATGGCATGGTCTGCGGGTGTCACATTGCATTTGCAGAGCCCCTGATGTGTCTAAAGAGAAGAAACCCCCCACAAGTGACCCCATTTTGGAAACTAGACCCCCCCAAGGAACTTATCTAGATGTGTGGTGAGCACTTTAAACCCCCAAGTGCTTCACAGAAGTTTATAACGCAGAGCCGTGAAAATAAAAAATAATTTTTCATTCCTCTAAAATTATGTTTTAGCAAGCAATTTTTTATTTTCGCAAGGGTAACAGGAGAAATTAGATCCCAATAATTGTTGCCCAGTTTGTCCTTAGTATGCTGGTACCCAATATGTGGGGGTAAACCACTGTTTGGGCGCACGGCGGGGCTCGGAAGGGAGGGAGCACCATTTGACTTTTTGAATGCAAGATTGGCTGGAATCAATGGTGGCGCCATGTTGCGTTTGGAGACCCCTGATGTGCCTAAACAGTGGAAACCCCTCAATTCTAACTCCAAAACTAACCCCAACACACCCCAAACCCTAATCCCAACTCTAGATATAACCTTAACCCCAAAACACCCCTAACCACAACCCTAACCCAACACACCCCTAACCCTAATCCCAACCCTAACCTCAACCCTAACCCCAACACACCCCTAACCCTAACCACAAGCCTAATCTTAACCCTATTTCCAACCCTAGCCCTAATTCCAACCCTAACTCTAATTCCAACCTAACCCTAAGGCTATGTGCCCACATTGCGGATTCGCGTGAGATTTTTCCACACCATTTTTGAAAAATCCGCAGGTAAAAGGCACTGCGTTTTACCTGCACATTTACCGCGGATTTCCAGTGTTTTTTGTGCCGATTTCACCTGCGAATTCCTATTGAGGAGCAGGTGTAAAACGGAATCCGCACAAAGAATTGACATGCTGCAGAAAATACAACACAGCGTTTCCGCGTAGTATTTTCCGCACCATGGGCACAGCGGATTTGGTTTTCAGTAGGTTTACATGGTACTGTAAACCTGATGGAAAACTGCTACGAATCCACAGCAGCCAATCCGCTGTGGATCCACAGCCAAATCTGCACCATGTGTGCACATAGTCTAATCTAACCCTAACTCTAGTTCTAACCCTAATTCTAACCCTAACCCTAGCCCTAACCCTAACCCTAGTGGGGTAAGAAAAAAAATATATATATTTTCTTTATTTTTATTATTGTCGCTACCTATGGGGGTGATAAAGGGGGGGTTCATTTACTATTTTTTTATTTTGATCACTGTGATAAAACCTATCGCAGTGATCAAAATATACCTGGAACTAATCTGCCGGCCGGCAGATTCGACATTTTGGAAGATGGCGACGCCCATGAAGAAGACGGACGGACACCGCGAGGCTCGTTCAGTATGAGGGGGGGGAGATCGGAGCACGGGGGGGATCGGAGCACGGGGGAGCGGACAGGAGGACGGGGGAATGGACAGGAGGACGGAGGGGAGCGGACCACAGTACGGGGCAGAAAGGAGGACTGGGGAGGCGATCGGTGGTGATGGGGGGGGGGCAGATTAGGTTTTCCAGCCATGGCCGATGATATTGCAGCATCGGCCATGGCTGGATTGTAATATTTCACCATTTTCATAGGTGAAATATTATAAATTGCTCTGACTGGCTGTTTCACTTTCAACAGCCAATCAGAGCGATCGTAGCCACGGGGGGTGAAGCCACCCCCACTGGGCTGAAGTACCACTCCCCCTGTCCCTGCAGATCGGGTAAAATTGGAGTTAACCCTTTCACCCGATCTGCAGGGACGCGATCATTCCATGACGCCACATAGGCATCACAGGTCGGATTGGCACCGACTTTCATGACGCCTACATGGCGTCAAAGGTCGGGAAGGGGTTAATTAAACAGCTGAACTCCAATGAAGGAGTAGAATTATTTCAATAAGGATCACAAGGAAATGGACAGCATGTGACTTAAATATGAGTGTCTGAGCAAAGGGTCTGAATTCTTATGACCATGTGATATTTTGTTTTTTCTTTTTCAATAAATTTGCAAAAATTTCTACATTTCTGCTTTTTTTTTCAGTCAAGATGGGGTGCAGAGTGTATATTAATGAGAAAACAAATGAACTTTTTAGAATGTACCAAATGGCTGTAAAACAAAGAGTGAAAAATGTAAAGGGGTCTGAATACTTTCCGTACCCACTGTATGCAATAATACAGACATATATACAAACGCTCTGCAACAGGTCAAAAGACACGAAAAAGTAAACCAGCTCACCAGTATAATCTTGTACACAGACCATAGCATTCAAGTGAAAGTCCAAAAATGCATCATGCCATGATTAAGAGCAGGTAAACCGCTTGAAACATGTAGGATCTGTATCTCATGTTACTCTGTCAAAACATGTTTCTATTAAATATTCAGTAAAGAAGATTTTGCCCTCTATCCCTGTAGTTGGACTAAAGGTGCATTTGTGGACTCTGCAACAACCCTCTGCAATAAATGAATGCATACATTCCACTATTGTGACACAAGTAAAAACTTGAGTTAAAATTTTTGATCAAAAGTCTACAAGTCATCTAGCTGTGATATTTATAGTAGACATTTTATATATTGAACATGGACAATATATGTAATCGCACACATTTATTCTAATTCAGTACAATACACTGCTCACAAGTGACTTGGGGCTGCTATCTCAAATCATTCCCGTCACATTTGATAATGATACTTTTCCACCATTTCTTATTTTTCTCTATTCTTCTTTCTTCCAAGGTACAATGAGTTTTATTTCCTGACTCATCCTGCCCTCTTTATTGGCGATCACTTCCCGGAGAAAACAGAGTTTCAATTACTGGAGCCAGAAGTGTCCCAGAAGCAGTTTGTGCTAAGTGTTCACCGCAGAAGCCACTTCTACAGCTTAGGACTGCTTTCTTCTCAGCCAGAAGCAGCTGTTATCGAAACAGGTAAAATATTCTCACTAGATTATTGATGGCGTCCAGCTTGGTTTCACATGGAAGCGTTTTACACCATTAATTCTATGGTGCAGAACAATGGGGAAAGAAGTTTCCCTTCCTTGCTTGTGTAACACACAGGTGCTTGGATGCAGCAACACAGACGTGCGGAGCAGGGGTTAACTATTAATTAATTGTTTAACAACAATAAACTCCTTGCAGGGAGTTAACAGGGAAAAGGGGATGCAACGGTTGTTTAACTAAACAGTCTTTAGTTATCAGATTCACTTATCGTGGCTCCGCTGTCTGTCACTCTCGGGAAGTCTAGTGGGTAATGGGATGCCGGCGGAGGTCGGTGCGGATTCTTCAAATATATAGTCAAATCTTCAAATCTTCTTCAGGCGTCCTCACCCCACACACGGTCCCTTCTGGCGGGAGCGGGTGGTCTGTTATGACCTGATGGTTACGAAGCAGTCCTGAGATGACCTGGTGGGTAAAACCAATCATGTACAAGCTCTGAGGAGGTGGTAACTTTACTGACCGCAAGCCCTACACCTAACACCAACACTAGAAATAGCCGTGGAGCGTTCCTATCTCTGCCTAGACGCCTCTTCACAGCCTAAGAGCTAACTACCCCTGAAGATGGAAACGGAAAACTATCTCGCCTCAGAGAAACCCCCAAAGGAAAGATAGCCCCCCACAAATATTAACGGTGAGTGGAGAGGGAAATGACAAACTCAGAAATGAAACTAGATTTTAGCAAAGGAGGCCAAAACTATCTAAATAGACAGAGATAGAAAAAGGCTACTGTGCGGTCAGTATTAAAAAACTAAATATCCACGCAGAGTTTACAAAAAATAACCTCCACACCGACTCACGGTGTGGAGGGGCAAATCTGCTACCCCAGAGCTTCCAACTAGCCGAAATAATTCATACTGGCAAGCTGGACAAAAAGACATAACATTAACTTGAACTGAAGGTCATAAGCAGGGAAATACCCCAAAAACTAGCAGACTTATCTTAAACTGAAATGAACTGGCCAACAGAGCACTTCCAGGAAAGGACTGAGTCCACAGGAGGAACATTGACAGCTGGCATTGACTACAGACTAGAGCCCAGTTAAATAACAAGACCAGGGATCCGATTAGTGAATGCAGCTGCTAAGTTTCACTAGAAACCACCAGAGGGAGCCCAAGAACGGAATTCACAACAGTAACCCCCCCTTGATGAGGGGTCACCGAACCCTCACCAGAGCCCCCAGGCCGATCAGGACGAGCCAAATGAAAAGCACGTACCAAATCGGCAGCATGGACATCAGAGGCAAAAACCCAAGAATTATCCTCCTGGCCATAACCCTTCCACTTGACCAGATACTGAAGTTTCCGCCTCGAAAGACGAGAATCCAAAATCTTCTCCACCACATATTCCAATTCCCCCTCAACCAACACCGGAGCAGGAGGGTCAACAGAGGGGACCATGGGCACCACATATCTCCGCAACAAAGATCTATGGAACACATTATGAATGGCAAAAGAAGCTGGAAGGGCCAAACGAAAAGACACCGGATTGATAATTTCCGAAATCCTATAAGGACCAATTAAACGAGGCTTGAACTTAGGAGAAGAGACCTTCATAGGAACATGACGAGACGACAACCAGACCAAATCCCCAACCGAAAGCCGGGGACCAACGCACTGACAGCGGTTAGCAAAACGTTGAGCCTTTTCCTGAGACAATGTTAAATTGTCCACCACATGAGTCCAAATCCGCTGCAACCTGTCCACCACAGAATCTACCCCAGGACAGTCCGAAGGCTCAACCTGCCCTGAGGAAAAACGAGGATGAAAACCGAAGTTACAAAAAAAAGGCGAAACCAAAGTAGCCGAACTAGCCCGATTATTAAGGGCAAACTCGGCCAACGGCAAAAAAGTAACCCAATCATCCTGATCAGCAGACACAAAGCATCTCAAATAGGTTTCCAAGGTCTGATTGGTTCGCTCAGTCTGTCCATTTGTCTGAGGGTGAAATGCAGAAGAAAAAGACAAATTAATGCCCATTCTAGCACAAAAGGACCGCCAAAACCTAGAAACAAATTGGGTACCTCTGTCAGACACAATATTCTCCGGAATACCATGCAAATGAACCACATGCTGAAAAAATAAAGGAACCAAATCAGAGGAGGAAGGCAACTTAGGCAAAGGTACCAAGTGGACCATTTTAGAAAACCGGTCACAAACCACCCAGATGACAGACATCTTCTGAGAGACAGGAAGATCAGAAATAAAATCCATGGAAATATGCGTCCAGGGCCTCTCAGGGATAGGCAAAGGCAAAAGCAACCCACTGGCATGAGAACAGCAGGGCTTAGCCCGAGCACAAATCCCACAGGACTGCACGAAGGAACGCACATCCCGTGACAAAGAAGGCCACCAAAAGGACCTGGCAACCAAATCTCTGGTACCAAAGATCCCAGGATGACCAGCCAATACAGAACAATGAATCTCAGAAATCACCTTACCAGTCCATCCATCAGGAACAAACAATTTCCCTGCAGGACAGCGGTCGGGTCTATCAGCCTGAAACTCCTGAAGCACCCGCTGCAAATCAGGGGAGATGGCAGAAAGAATCACCCCCTCCTTGAGAATACCAGCCGGCTCAAGGACTCCCGGAGAATCAGGCAAAAAGCTCCTAGACAGGGCATCAGCCTTCACATTCTTAGATCCCGGAAGATACGAGACCACAAAATCGAAACGGGAGAAAAACAAAGACCACCGAGCCTGTCTAGGATTCAACCGCTTGGCAGACTCAAGGTAAATCAGATTCTTGTGATCGGTCAAGACCACAACACGATGCTTAGCTCCCTCAAGCCAATGTCGCCACTCCTCAAATGCCCACTTCATAGCCAACAACTCCCGATTGCCGACATCATAATTACGCTCAGCAGGCAAAAACTTTCTAGAGAAGAAAGCACACGGTTTCAATACAGAGCCATCAGAACTTCTCTGAGACAAAACAGCTCCTGCCCCAATCTCAGAAGCGTCAACCTCAACCTGAAAAGGGAGAGAGACATCTGGCTGACACAAGACAGGGGCAGAAGTAAAACGACGCTTAAGCTCCTGAAAGGCCTCCACAGCCGCAGAGGACCAATTCACCACATCAGCACCCTTCTTGGTCAAATCGGTCAGGGGTTTAACCACAGTAGAAAAATTAGCAATGAAGCGGCGATAAAAATTAGCAAAGCCCAAAAATTTCTAAAGGCTCTTCACAGATGTGGGCTGAGTCCAATCATAAATAGCCTGGACCTTAACAGGGTCCATTTCAATAGCCGAAGGGGAAAAAATGAACCCCAGAAAAGAAACCTTCTGAACTCCAAAAAGGCACTTAGACCCCTTAACAAACAGTGCATTAGCACGAAGAATCTGAAAAACCATCCTGACCTGCTTCACACGAGACTCCCAATCATCGGAAAAAAACAAAATATCATCCAAATATACAATCATGAATTTATCCAGATACTCCCGGAAAATATCATTCATAAAGGACTGAAACACAGATGGAGCATTAGAGAGCCTGAAAGGCATCACAAGATATTCAAAATGGCCTTCGGGCGTATTAAATGCTGTTTTCCATTCATCACCATGTTTGATGCGGACAAGATTATATGCCCCTCGAAGGTCAATCTTGGTAAACCAGCTAGCCCCTTTAATCCGAGCAAACAAATCAGAGAGCAAAGGCAAAGGGTACTGGAATTTGACCGTGATCTTATTGAGAAGGCGATAATCTATACAGGGCCTCAAGGAGCCATCCTTCTTGGCAACAAAAAAGAACCCCGCTCCCAACGGTGACGAAGACGGGCGAATATGCCCCTTCTCCAAGGACTCTTTCACATAACTCCACATAGCGGCATGCTCTGGCACAGACAGATTGAAGAGTCGGCCCTTAGGGAACTTACAGCCAGGAATCAAATTAATAGCGCAATCACAGTCCCTATGAGGAGGCAGGGGACTGGATTTGGGCTCCTCAAATATATCCTGGAAATCCGACAAAAACTCAGGAACTTCAGAAGGAGGGGACGAAGAAATTGACATCAGAGGAATATCACTATGTATCCCTTGGCAACCCCAACTAGTCACAGACATAGATTTCCAATCCAGCACAGGATTATGTACCTGTAACCATGGAAACCCCAGCACAACCACATCATGCAAATTATGCAACACCAAAAAGTGAATGTTTTCCTGATGTGCCGGAGCCATGTACATGGCTAACTGTGTCCAGTACTGAGGTTTATTCTTGGCCAATGGCGTAGCATCAATCCCCCTCAAGGGAATAGGGCTCTGCAAAGGCTCCAAGGAAAAACCACAGCGCCTGGCAAATTCCAGGTCCATTAAGTTCAGGGCAGCGCCAGAATCCACAAATGCCATTACAGAAAAGGACGACAATGAGCAAATCAGGGTAATAGACAAGAGAAATTTAGGCTGTACAGTACTGATGGTAACCGACCTAGCAGCCCTCTTAGTACGCTTCGGGCAGACAGAGACAGCATGAGTAGCGTCACCACAGTAAAAACACAGTCCCTTCTGATGTCTGAACTCCTGCTGTTCTGCTCTCGTCAAAGTCCTATCACATTGCATAGGCTCAGGACTCTGCTCAGCGGACACCACCATATGGTGCACCACCTTACGTTCACGTAGGCGCCGATCAATCTGAATGGCCAGAGACATTGATTCGTTCAAACCAGCAGGCGTGGGGAACCCCACCATAACATCTTTAAGGGCTTCAGAAAGACCCTTTCTGAAAATAGCCGCCAGAGCATCCTCATTCCATTTTGTAAGCACAGACCACTTTCTAAATTTCTGACAATATATCTCTACTGCTTCCTGCCCCTGACACAGGGCCAGCAAGATTTTTTCTGCCTGATCCACAGAATTAGGTTCATCATAAAGCAGTCCGAGTGCTTGAAAAAATGCATCTACATTGAGCAATGCAGGATTCCCTGGCTCAAGGGAGAATGCCCAGTCTTGCGGGTCTCCCCGGAGCAGAGAAATAACAATCTTCACCTGCTGAATGAAGTCACCAGAGGAACGGGGTCTCAGAGCAAAAAACAATCTACAATTATTTTTGAAGTTCAAAAATTTAGATCTATCCCCAGAAAACAAATCAGGAATAGGAATTCTAGGCTCAGAAACCGGAGTCTGGACAACATAATCTTGGATACTCTGTACCCTAGCAGCGAGATGATCAACACGCGCAGACAGACCCTGAACCTCCATCTCAGCACCCAAATTCTAAACCATCCAAAGATCAAGGGGAAAAAAAAAGGACAAAACAAGCAACACAAAAAAAAAAAAAAACACTGACTCAGAACCTTTTTTTTTTTTTTCCCTCTTTTGAGAAGCATTTAACACATTGTGGGCCAGCTGTACTGTTATGACCTGATGGTTACGAAGCAGTCCTGAGATGACCTGGTGGGTAAAACCAATCATGTACAAGCTCTGAGGAGGTGGTAACTTTACTGACCGCAAGCCCTACACCTAACACCAACACTAGAAATAGCCGTGGAGCGTTCCTATCTCTGCCTAGACGCCTCTTCACAGCCTAAGAGCTAACTACCCCTGAAGATGGAAACGGAAAACTATCTCGCCTCAGAGAAACCCCCAAAGGAAAGATAGCCCCCCACAAATATTAACGGTGAGTGGAGAGGGAAATGACAAACTCAGAAATGAAACTAGATTTTAGCAAAGGAGGCCAAAACTATCTAAATAGACAGAGATAGAAAAAGGCTACTGTGCGGTCAGTATTAAAAAACTAAATATCCACGCAGAGTTTACAAAAAATAACCTCCACACCGACTCACGGTGTGGAGGGGCAAATCTGCTACCCCAGAGCTTCCAACTAGCCGAAATAATTCATACTGGCAAGCTGGACAAAAAGACATAACATTAACTTGAACTGAAGGTCATAAGCAGGGAAATACCCCAAAAACTAGCAGGCATCTTAAACTGAAATGAACTGGCCAACAGAGCACTTCCAGGAAAGGACTGAGTCCACAGGAGGAACATTGACAGCTGGCATTGACTACAGACTAGAGCCCAGTTAAATAACAAGACCAGGGAACCGATTAGTGAATGCAGCTGCTAAGTTCCACTAGAAACCACCAGAGGGAGCCCAAGAACGGAATTCACAACAGTGGTCACTGATTTTGCCCGCTGAGCCCCTAGTCCATTCAACTGCAGAATAGAGCAGAATAGTAGAGATCTCTGCAAGATTCTCCTCGGCATGTGTCTCTCTGAGCAGCCGCCGTCACCTCAATGGCTGCTCTGCAATGCTCTGTCCGGTGTGCGCTCCTCTGTGTGCCGGCCAATACCTGAACATCCGTGCTGTGATGCTCTGCCCGGCACACATCTCCCTGCGTACCCGCCGATATGGGTAGGTCTCTCAGGCGGCCGCCCTGTCTCTGCATGCTGCGGCCTATCATCTCCTCACTGCAGACACGGTCCGCACCCATTCAGCGCTCTGGCGGAAAGCCCTCTTCAGTTCCTGTGCAAACCCCTTTTAACCTACTTCCCCTGGTTACTCCCCCTTCACCCAGGTTACCGACTTGCTGCGTCCCCAGCAGTTCCGGACCCGGCGCTTTTGCAGCACGTGTAGCCCGGTCCTCTCTTCTACACCTGTGTAGGCAGAAAAAAGGCTGCTGACAAAAATAGTACAGTTTGAATTTAATTTTCTAATTGTGTTTAATGCAAATGCAGGTAAAGTAAATTTAGGGAGGGGAAAAATAAAAAAACAGACAATATTAACAAGTAACCAGAACACTTTTTTTTACCCAAGTTGCAAAATTATCTGTTGCATCTGAATTACACACACATGCTCTAAAAAGGTAGCCAACACTATATCTATATGTTGAATCATTTCCTGGTATTCGGAAAATACATTTAGTTAAGACATGATGGAGATCAGTATTATTATAGTAACTAGGAATGTTTTTCTTTTCCAGAAAACGGGAAAGTATCCATCACTGTAGACAGCCAGTACGACCTGCTCTTCCTCTTCACTCTACAAGAAACAGAAGATCCTGGTCTACTAAGACTCATTGATCATGAAGCCAAGTTTGATATTTATCCCCAAAAGACTGGTCATCACATTTTACAAATTTATGCAAGGAAACAAAATACAAAAGAGGTCTACCAGATGGTTTTGGATTACAGAATTGATTGCAAAGTTATTGACAACCAAATGAAGATTCCCAAATGCCTCATTAACCCTGTTGGTCCAAGCTTGTTTTCAGAGCAAACTGGGCTCTACTGCCCTTCACACAAAGATCCAGTCATTTATACAAATGATGGGTGCTGCTCTGTAAGTTTTGCCATGAAGAAAAAGCTAAAAATTACAGCCTGTCTCAAATCTAGTGAAGGAAAAAACATTCTTAATCATATTATACAAGCAGTAAAAGAAGAAAAAGTGGAGTTTAGTGTTCATCTGCCACAATCTGGTCATTATGTTCTCCAAATATTTGATGCTGGTATTGGGTATGTCTGCAACTATCTCATAATATGCTCAAATCCCAATGTCACATGTCAGCCTTTCCCAACATTGATATGCAGCGCCCCAGAGTCCTGGTCGTTGCAGTACTGTGGCTCTGCCGCTAAGGGGGGCTATGGTACGTCTGATGGCACTGAAGGAGTTCATCTGACCAGGTATCACATACACCAATACATTTCACAGTCGGGCCTCCAGGGGGAGCTAAGGGTGCTATTTATTAGGCCACTCCTCACCACTGTGGGTAAAACTGGGGGTCAGGCAGGAAGTTAGGCAGAAAGCTGACGGGGTTGGACCAGACAACAACTGGTGGCAGAGGGTGTTGTGGGGGAAGATTCGGTAGGGTCCCTGTCAGGTTTGGGACCCTGACAGAGGCCTGGCTACAAGAAGGAACGTCACGGGACTGTGCCTGCTCAGCATAGCGGCGGTGCCCTAAGAAAGGATTAGAAGCGAGATATATTGTGCTGAGTGAGAAACGAGATCAAAGCAAGAGGAGAAATACCAGTAGGAGTCGTGCTGTAAGACCGAGGCAACATCCTACTGAGGCGCACAACCGGCGGCCGGAATGCCGAGGAAGTATTACTATATTCAGCTTCAGGCAATACTTCAAACCAACGGCAGGACAGTCAGTCAAAGGCGGGCTGTCTCACCTAAATCACCTATGCAGTCTTGGGGGGGCAACTTGTGGAGAGGGGCGACTCTAGGGTCCCGGAAGAGCTCCGAGCCTACCCGTCATACGGGTGCCGTCCTAACCGTAACATCAGGGAGGGACGGAGGATTAGCAGAACATCATCTAATCGAGTTGTGAGGGAACTTAAGAAACGGACACAACAGTTGTGGGGACTTTCCGTAAGCACAGCAGGGGAGGACCACAACACATAGCGCTAGTAGGAAGGCACAGATTTCCACCTGTGAAGAGAACTCTGGAGGTGCCATTGGACCGGCCGGACTTGCGCAGCCTGGGGATTCATATTCCGGACTGAGGACCCAGAGACCTTCAGTAAAGAGGTAAAGAGACTGCAACCTGGTGTCCTCGTTATTTACTGCACCGCACTACCACCACCATCCACATCTACCATTCACTGTACGCCCCTCGGCAGGGTCACGGACCGGGGCCTAGCCGCCGTGACAACCCCAGAGCAGAGACTCAGAGGCCCGGTACCGGGTACCCCTCGGCCCTGCAGCAGTGGGGGCGCTGCAAACTTGGCGTCACAAACAGGATCTACTTAAGCCTGAAGAATCAGGTCATGTGTGCCTTGGAACTGTGATTTACTGTGCTTGGACTGTACTTTATTGCAAAGACTGTGGATTGTCACTTGCCACCAAAAGTTCGCGCCAAAACCGCCGCCATTACAGCACTAGGGAGAGCGCAGGAGAAGAAGAAGGGCGTGGAAGTGGGCGTGAACAAGCTGAAGAGCGCGAAAGACAATGGCCGCCCAGTCTAAATATCTCGGCCCCTTGAGGACGTGTCCGTCAGCAGCCGAGATCCGCCTCCTGATCCTCAATGGTGGGCAGAGACAGAGAAAACGAAACCGCCCACGAAGGAGAGAGCGGGAAAAGGACCAGGAAGAAGGAGCGAGCGACATGGAGGACGCCATGGCGAGCCGCCCGGAGCCGGAGCGTGGGGTCGGAGCAGAGGACTCCCCCAGCCACCCGGAGGGGCACCGCAACCAGGCCTCCAACGCTGATGCTGAATTCCTGCAGGCCGGAGTGGACGAGCTCAGCGACCGACCCCGGCGGACGCAGCTGAGCACTGAGGCCGGGTGGAAGAAGGCCATCATCAGGAGTCTCACCAGACGTCTGTCGGCAGCCTCATCTGATCCGGAACAGGAAAGAAGTCCCAGCGCTCCGAAGCTGGAAAGCAAGGCCCTGCCGGAAAGGGGTATGCTGCGAGCAGAGATGACAACGTCGCAGCACAAGGCCCCGCAACCAGCGTTCCAGACCCCAGCGGAGACGGAGCAGATCGGCACCGGAGGGACCGCATCTGAAGCAGGTATGAAGGACGACCCTGCCCTGACAACCGACACCACTCCAGTGACTGCTAGTGCCGCAACTGCTGACTCCATTCCAGTGACTGATCTTGCAGCAGCCGCTACCTCTGCTGCAGCGAATGCCCCTACTCAAGCTGCGCAGACCTCCATCGCTGCACCCGATTTAACAGTACATGCAAGACGGATTAACAGCGTTTGTCCAGCACTGGGTGTAACCCTGGACCTCACTCTTCCCAGGCCAAGAAGGGTTAAGTGCCAGGTGCAGCCCTGGAAGCCGTTCAACTAAACCTCGGAAACCTGAAACTGTAAATAGTTAACTGTTTGTTTCCCTGCTTTTTGCTGCTTTAAACCCGACTAGGGTTATTCTTAAAGGGATCCCTTTGTTGACCCGGGATCCCTATTGCTTTTTGGTTTGTTTTCTAATTTTTGCACAAGTTCTCAAAAACTGCTGGCATCATGAACAGTGCATGATACAAACTGCTTGTAAATAGTTTGCACCTTCTTAAAGGTGCTTCCTACTGGTTTTACTTAAAGGACTCTTTGCGAAGATACCGCACCGGAGCCTTTGCTGAGTATGGACTGGTAGCTTGAGAAGATGTGCTACCTCATAAAGACTTGGTCCCCTCTTAAAGGGGATGTTCACTTGTTGCACTTAAAGAATGGTATTGCTTTAAGACTGATAGATAGCAATAATGTCTTGACAAAAAGGAAAGTGATGATGATGCTTACATGTAAAAGTTATATGTATTCAGCTAGTTGATTGTAAGAAATGTTTGATACTGTTGATAGAAGAATGAGGGCAGAAAAGTGAACCCGTATGGGGTTAGTCAGTGAGTCCTCTTGGGAGCTATGTAAGGATGGCTCAGTGATTTCAAACTGAAAGTAAATGTTATGTTCTATACTGTGTATAGTAGTTGAAAAGGCAGTAGGCCCGGGCTGAAAGGGGCGGTCCTGTAAAGAAAGGAGAGGCAGTAGGTCTGGAGCCGTTAGGACAGGCGGTCCTGCAGATGTAAAGTAGGAGAATGTAGCACAGTTGCTCAAGCCTTATAATGTGTAT
This sequence comes from Ranitomeya variabilis, assembly GCF_051348905.1. Taxonomy (NCBI): domain Eukaryota; kingdom Metazoa; phylum Chordata; class Amphibia; order Anura; family Dendrobatidae; genus Ranitomeya; species Ranitomeya variabilis. The sequence continues at coordinate 712,279,333 of NC_135232.1, forward strand.
AAGAAGGTCTTTAGTGGATTTAGAGTGTACATCCTTAAAGGCAATGTTGAACTAATGTTTAAAATTTTGCACTTAGTAGAATACCCGGTTGGGTAAGAAGAGTTATTTATAGAAAAGTTATTTAAAAGTATTTAACCATGTTTGTAACGTTCAAGTGTTCTCACCTCCCATAAAGGGAAGCTCTGTTCAAGTATGCTTATTGTTATTGCACTCACAAAAATTGTATGTCTTTTTGCTGACATGTATTGTTGTTTTCTTCCCAGTCCCGGAGTACTGGATAGGCCACTCCTCACCACTGTGGGTAAAACTGGGGGTCAGGCAGGAAGTTAGGCAGAAAGCTGACGGGGTTGGACCAGACAACACCTGGTGGCAGAGGGTGTTGTGGGGGAAGATTCGGTAGGGTCCCTGTCAGGTTTGGGACCCTGACAGAGGCCTGGCTACAAGAAGGAACGTCACGGGACCGTGCCTGCTCAGCATAGCGGCGGTGCCCTAAGAAAGGATTAGAAGCGAGATATATTGTGCTGAGTGAGAAACGAGATCAAAGCAAGAGGAGAAATACCAGTAGGAGTCGTGCTGTAAGACCGAGGCAACATCCTACTGAGGCGCACAACCGGCGGCCGGAACGCCGAGGAAGTATTACTATATTCAGCTTCAGGCAATACTTCAAACCAACGGCAGGACAGTCAGTCAAAAGCGGGCTGTCTCACCTAAATCACCTATGCAGTCTTGGGGGGTAACTTGTGGAGAGGGGCGACTCTAGGGTCCCGGAAGAGCTCCGAGCCTACCCGTCATACGGGTGCCGTCCTAACCGTAACATCAGGGAGGGACGGAGGATTAGCAGAACATCATCTAATCGAGTTGTGAGGGAACTTAAGAAACGGACACAACAGTTGTGGGGACTTTCCGTAAGCACAGCAGGGGAGGACCACAACACATAGCGCTAGTAGGAAGGCACAGATTTCCACCTGTGAAGAGAACTCTGGAGGTGCCATTGGACCGGCCGGACTTGCGCAGCCTGGGGATTCATATTCCGGACTGAGGACCCAGAGACCTTCAGTAAAGAGGTAAACAGACTGCAACCTGGTGTCCTCGTTATTTACTGCACCGCACTACCACCACCATCCACATCTACCATTCACTGTGCGCCCCTCGGCAGGGTCACGGACCGGGGCTTAGCCGCCGTGACAACCCCAGAGCAGAGACTCAGAGGCCCGGTACCGGGTACCCCTCGGCCCTGCGGCAGTGGGGGCGCTGCAGATACGTAACCCAGCTGGCCCCAATCCGGACACAGAGAAGGCGGGTCTTCTCCAACCTTCACATCTGGACCCAATAATTCATACAGATGATGGATGTTGTACTATCAGTTTCAAGCTCAACAACTATGTAAAACTAAGCAGCAGCTTAAAGTCTGATAAAATACAGACTATACTATACCATGTTATACAGAGGGCAGAAAAGCATAAAGTTGAGTTTAATATCCGTCTTCCCAACTTTGGTTTTTATGTTTTCCAGATATTTGACAGCAATAATGGTTTTATCTGCAACTATTTATTGCATTGTTCAAATCCTAAAGTGAAATGGCCGCCCTTTCCAAGTATTCTCCATAATCCAGTAGGCCCCAATCCAGACACAGAAATGGCTGGACTGCTCCAGCCTTCACATCCTGACCCAATTGTGCACACGGAAGATGGATGTTTCACCCTCAGCTTTTCTACTAACCAAATATTAAATATCACAGTTAGTCTGAAATCTGAAGAAGTCCAGATCGCATCGAAGGCTATGCATGTTTTACAGAGCACACAGAAACATAAGTTAGAGCTTAATGTTCGCCTCCCACGCTTTGGCTCTTACGTTCTTCAGATATTTGATGGCTCTGCCGGCTACATCTGTAATTATTTAGTAACATGCTCAAACCCCAAGGTGAAATGGCCATCTTTCCCTTCTAGTCTCCATAATCCTGTGGGACCAGGTCCAGATATAGAGAAGGCTGGCCTCATTCAGCCTTCACACCCTGATCCTATAATATATTCAGAAGATGGTCGCTTTACTATCAGTTTTGCATTTTTGCGTGAATGAAGCATTTTTCCTACTTTACACTCTGATGAAATACAAATGACTCCAGAGATGACTCAAAGACACATCTTCCAAACTCTAAGGGTACCGTCACACAGTGCCATTTTCATCGCTACGACGGCACGATTCGTGACGTTCTAGCGATATCGTTACGATATCGTTGTGTCTGACACGCTACTGCGATCAGACATCACGCTGAGAATCGTACGTCGTAGCAGATCGTTTGGAACTTTCTTTCGTCGCTGGATCTCCCGCTGACATCGCTGGATCGTTGTGTGTGACACCGATCCAGCGATGTGTTCGCTTGTAACCAGGGTAAACATCGGGTAACTAAGCGCAGGGCCGCGCTTAGTAACCCGATGTTTACCCTGGTTACCAGCGTAAACGTAAAAAAAACAAACAGTACATACTTACATTCTGGTGTCTGTCCTCCGGCGTCTCAGCTTCTCTGCACTGTGAGCGCCTGCCGGCCGGAAAGCGAGCACAGCGGTGACGTCACCGCTCTGCTTTCCGGCTATGGTGCTTACACAGTGCAGAGAAGCAGAACGCCGGGGACAGACACCGGAATGTAAGTATGTACTGTTTGGTTTTTTTACGTTTACGCTGGTAACCAGGGTAAACATCGGGTTACTAAGCGCGGCCCTGCGCTTAGTAACCCGATGTTTACCCTGGTTACCCGGGGACTTCGACATCGCTCCAGCGTCGTGATTGCAAAGTGTGACCGCAGTCTACGACGCTGGAGCGATAATCATACGACGCTGCGACGTCACGGATCGTGCCGTCGTAGCGATGAAAATGGCACTGTGTGACGGTACCCTAACAGAGGGCAACGTGCAGATAAGGGTCCACCTTCCACAGCCAGGAACATATGTACTGCATGTGAATGTGAAACCTAAAATCAGTAATGTGTATAGACACCAGTGTAACTACCTCATTATATGCAAAAACCCCACAGTGAAATGGCCACTATTCCCATTAGCATACACAGGCTGGGCAGAACAATTTGATCTTGTTACACCACTGGAAGGTGTTCTGCCTGAAAATAGCAATGTTTCCTTCAAACTTCGGATTCCTGATGTTGCTGAAGTGAGCATAAAAGGAAACAACTTTTTTCCTTTGTTACTCACAAAGGATGGTTACTGGGAAGGTACTTGCAGTACAGAGAATTGCAAATACATGTATTAGTCCATGAGCCAAGAACCAAATTTGACGATATCGGTACCAAGCGGAGTGACTAATTCTCTTTGGTATTTTTAGGTAGATGCATGTCTGTAGTTTATTTTTTGATATGATAGCCCTTACATATACGTAGCTTATTAACCCCTTCAGCCCTAGGCCTATTTGTACCCAAGTGCCTAAGCCAATCTGACCTGTGCCACTTCATGGGCTAATAACTTTGGAACGCTTTCACCTATCCAAGCCATTCTGAGATTGTTTTCTCGTGACATATTGTACTTCACGTCAGTGCTAAATGGGAGTCAATATATTTTACCTTTCTATATAAAAAAATGCTAAATATTCGGAAATTTTGGAAAAATCGGCAATTTTTTAACTTTGAAATTCTCTGCTTTTTACAAAAATACTGATACCCCCCATAATAGTTATTAATTTACACTCCCCACATGTTTACTTCATATTGGCATCATTTTGAAAATGAAACCTTATTGTTTTACGACGTAATAGGGCTTATAGTTTTATGCGCAATTTTTCACATTTACAGCAAAACCCACTTTTCAAAGGACCAAGTCACTTCTGAAGTCACTTTAAGGGGCTTACATAACAGAAACCACCCATAAATTACCCCATTTTGCAAACTACACCCCTCAAGCTGTTCAAAACTCATTTTTAAAAACTGTTAACCCTTTAGGTGTTCCACAGGAATTTTAGCATGAGCCAAGAACCAAATATGACGATATCGGTACCACCCGGAGTGACTAGATGTAGTATTTGTAACAAAATTTAATCCAAGTTATGTAAATACACACTGAACATGTCATGTGCATATATATATATATATATATATATATATATATATATATATATATATATATATATATATATATATGTTACTCCATAATATCTTCAACATCGGACTCTGAATCTGACTGTTGTTCTACTGGCTCGTCTTCAGTACCCTTGTTCTGGCATGTCTGTAATCTGCACATGTCTGTGCACTTCAGGCCATTGCTGAGGCAAGTACACTGAGGAAGTTCACATGACCGCACACACTTGCAGGACAGTAGCTGTATAATAGCTTCTGGTGCTGGTGCCCCTTGCATCCACTTGACAACAAGCTTTCCGTCGTTATCTATCATCCAACCGCAGTCTGTTGGGTTTGCAACCCATGGCTGGCTCTGCAGACTTCTCCTCCAGATCGCAGCCTGGTAGTTTGCACGCAGTGCATGCATGAAAAGGCAGTCCTGGCAAGGAGGGAGTTGACTTGACTCTACCACTCCACGTCTGGCACAGAACAGCTGATAACGGAGCCTGTTTACCTCAGTTGTTTGGGTAGTTGGCAGGTACATGTGGCAGGTGATTTCCTGTAACTTCTCAAAAAGTTCGGTAGACACTTCCCATGAACGACCAACTTCCTGAAAGGCATCCTGGTATGTCTTGTTCATCTTCAACTGCTTGAGTGTCGTCATCTTCCCACGGCCAGCGAATGCACTGACGGTGTCACAGCCTGTAAATGCATGCATACCAATCAATGAATCACATACGCTGCCTCCCAATGTTCGGCTCAGAGTGGTGATATCCAGGAATCTTGTCCGGTTCTGTGTACCGCATTTCTGGAACAGGTGGGATGGGATTTTGTGGCACATGCCCAGACACAGGACCATGACATCAGTATCCTCCGAAGTGATGATGACCGACTTGTAACCAGATTCTGCTGCATGAAGAGCATGGAGAAGGAGGCGTGTGTCTGCTTCTTCTTGATTTGACTTAAGGTCAGCAGCCTCTTCCCACTGTTCTTTGGTGATCTTAAAGCAGAGCTGCTCACATGTGACATACAGCTCCTTCTCCTCAAGCTTCTCCCTGTGGTGTTTCGCCTTCCATTCTTCTACCAGAAACTTTATGAGACTTGCCTTGTTGGAGGAACTACTTAGAAGCTTTTTCCACTGCTGGATGTTGTGCCCATGTTGAATGTTCTTGAAATGGATCCCTGTGCCTTCATATCTGTTGACTCTTTCTGTATCTTTGATGGATGTCTCCTTGTAGACGTCAAAGACAATATCAATGCGCTTGCTCTTAGCACCCTCATGGATAGCGCGACTCATTGCTGTGCCTGCTAGCTGGCCAAATGTTGCATTGTTTCCCTTCAGTTTCTGAACCAGGCTCATCCCATCAATGATGGTTGCAGAGGGCTCGGGGATCACTTCTGCAGGACGAGCATTCCTCTCCAACTCCCTTGCGAGGGCAGCCTTGTTGGTCTTGCGGATAGACCCATCACCATTGGCAAGTGCCCATGGCAATGGACCCAGGGGATGAGTCAAGACATCACTCATTTGTAGCTTTCTGTTCTCAGCTACAAGTATCATCTGGCCAAATAGGTTTCTGTCAGCCTTCAAAATTACCTCCTTGCCAAGACCTTGTCTGCGTGTCTTCATTTGGATGTTAGAGAACGTTTTAAGTTTGTTCTTCGTCATCTTGTCATGAAACAATGTAGTTGGCTTATCGGTACCCAAACGCTCATCCTTGAATGTTTGATATGCATCCTCTCCTATACTGTATGCCCCTTGAAGGTCTTTGGCTACATCTGGTGGTGCTACAGTCGCTGTTGACAAACTGATAAGTTCACCATTATGCTCTTTGTTGAAGGGGTTCACCCAACCTGTCTCCAGCAGTTGAACGAAAGATTGGACATCGGCTTCATCTCTTCTAATCCTAGACACCTGTAGGTCTGAATGGCTGAAGTCAGTATATTGTTGGCCTACCAGGGCCCTCAGCTGCCTCAAGTACATACTGCGGTACTCTGATGTCAGGTAGAACCTGGAAACAGCTCCAACTTTGAGGCTGAAGCCTTTTGTGCCCCCTGGTGTCTGGGTGTCTTTGTTGATTGTCTCTTCAATGGTCTGGTCCACAGGAATTCGTCCAAAAGGATTCTTGCTACCGATCTGGACCGAAAAGCCACCTTGCATGAAGTATTCATGGACCTCTGGGTGTTCTATGGGCAGCCGAGACATTGTGGCATAGTAATAGGTTAGGTATCGGGCATAGTTGACCTTGTCATAGGCAAAACACCATGGTATCATCTGTCGGATTGCTCCTAGGTGAAGCATCCAGTTGCCTTCTCTTGAAGCTCGAACCAGGGCCAGCATGGTCTCGACCATGTCCAAGTATGACATCCAGAATGCTGAGAGTTGTTCATTTGCACTCCAAAAGTCATTTGGCGCTCCTTCCCTTCCGAGGCCTGCCGTTCCCCAATACTGCAGTGTACGACAACATATCGGGTGTTGTTGTGTTCGGGAGAGATTGGTGAACAAATAGTGGGGTGCATTTTTTGCTGGTACACCTCTTAAAAATAAAAAAATGAGCCTAAAATGACACCTTCATGTAAAAAATGCACTTTTTCCATTTTCTCAACCAAGTGTTTCCAACTACTGTGAAACACTGGTTGGGTCAAAGTGGTCACTATACCCCCTAAAAGATTCCTTGGGGGTGTAGTTTCCAAAATAGGGTCACTTTTTGGGGTTTCCACTGTGGGGGTACCTCAGGCAGCCTTCAAATGTGACATGGCCCCCTAGATTTCTTCCAGTGAATCCGCCACCCAAAAACCACATAGCGCTCCTTCCGTGTTGAGCTGTGCTGTGTGCCCATACTTTAGTTTACGAGTACATGTGGGGTGTTTCTATAAACTGCAGAATTAGGGTAACCAAGTTTGGGTTTGCCGTTAACCCTTGCTAGGTTGCAGGTAAAATTGGATTACAATGTAATATCTGGAAAAAAAATGAAATTTTGAAATTTCGCCTTCATTCTGCTAAAATTCCTGTGGAACACCTAAAGGGTTAACAGTTTTTAAAAATGAGTTTTGAACAGCTTGAGGGGTGTAGTTTGCAAAATGGGGTAATTTATGGGTGGTTTCTGTTATGTAAGCCCCTTAAAGTGACTTCAGAAGTGACTTGGTCCTTTGAAAAGTGGGTTTTGCTGTAAATGTGAAAAATTGCGCATAAAACTATAAGCCCTATTACGTCGTAAAACAATAAGGTTTCATTTTCAAAATGATGCCAATATGAAGTAAACATGTGGGGAGTGTAAATTAATAACTATTATGGGGGGTATCAGTATTTTTGTAAAAAGCAGAGAATTTCAAAGTTAAAAAATTGCCGATTTTTCCAAAATTTCCGAATATTTAGCATTTTTTTATATAGAAAGGTAAAATATATTGACTCCCATTTAGCACTGACGTGAAGTACAATATGTCACGAGAAAACAATCTCAGAATGGCTTGGATAGGTGAAAGCGTTCCAAAGTTATTAGCCCATGAAGTGGCACAGGTCAGATTGGCTTAGGCACTTGGGTACAAATAGGCCTAGGGCTGAAGGGGTTAATAAGCTACGTATATGTAAGGGCTATCATATCAAAAAATAAACTACAGACATGCATCTACCTAAAAATACCAAAGAAAATTAGTCACTCCGGGTGGTACCGATATCTGGCCCGGCTCATGGACTATATGTCGTGATCTGTTCTAAGGACGACCCAACAACTAGGAAGTTTGTTTTACAGTACCAAGTGGGGAAGAAGAACCTACACAGTGGATGGAACGAAAGGGTGTCCTTCAAATGAATCTGTTTGTACTATTTATTCTTTTTTGTTTTACTGTGTAGTGTTACTCGAAATTTTGATGTAAAAAAATAATCTTAATTTATTGAGAGCGATGAACAAATTCATTCCTAAGACCAAGTGCAACATACACATATTTTTTGTGTAAGATAATATGTTTACAAAGGTAGTGTTGAGCATTCCGATACCGCTAGTATCTGGTATCGGCCGATACTTGCGGTATCGGAATTCCGATACCGAGATCCGATACTTTTGTGGTATCGGGAATCGGTATCGGAACCACATTAATGTGTAAAATAAAGAATTAAAATAAAAAATATTGATATACTCACCTGTCCGGAGGCCCCTGCACCTTACCGCTGTTAACCAGCAGCTTCCGTTGCTTAAAATGAGCGCGTTTAGGGCCTTCCATGACGTCACGGCTTCTGATTGGTCGCGTGCCGCTCATGTGACCGCCACGCGACCAATCACAAGCCGTGACGTCATTCTCAGGTCCTAAATTACTAGAATTCGGAATTTAGGACCTGAGAATGACGGCACGGCTTGTGATTGGTCGCGTGGCGGTCACATGAGCGGCACGCAACCAATCAAAAGCCGTGACGTCATGGAAGGCCCTAAACGCGCTCATTTTAAGCAACGGAAGCTGCCGGTTAACAGCGGTAAGGTGCAGGGGCCTCCGGAGAGGTGAGTATATCAATATTTTTTATTTTAATTCTTTATTTTACACATTCATATGGATCCCAGGGCCTGAAGGAGAGTTTCCTCTCCTTCCGACCCTGGGAACCATCAGGATACCTTCCGATACTTGGTGTCCCATTGACTTGTATTGGTATCGGGTATCGGTATCGGCGATATCCGATACTTTTCGTGTATCGGCCGATACTATTCGACACCGATACTTTCAAGTATCGGACGGTATCGCTCAACACTAATTGTAAGTTTTCCTGGCCTGTTATTATACCAGTCATACAAATGTTTGCTTTTTATTATTATTTTTTTAATCTAAGAATAAATGGTATTGGTATGCCAATACGTCATGTCATTGCGTCAGCTGTGTACCGCCGGAGAGTCAGCGCACTGGAGACAGCAGCAGAAACAGAAGCAGGGTGCCTGGGTGCTGGACCGAGGTGAGTATGCGGTGTTTTTTTTTTCATGTGTATGAACATGGGGATTCTATGGGGTGAACATGGGGATTCTATGGGAGTGAACATGGAGATTCTATGGGGGTGAACATAGAGATTCAATAGGGTGAACATGGGGATTCTATGAGGTGAAAATGGGGATTCTATGGGGTGAACATGGGGATTCTATAAGGTGAATGTAACAACTTTGCTGGCATCACGGCATGGCCTCTTATCTTTCAAACACCATCTTACCCACTGCTCCATGTCATGTTGTGTTCTCTCTGTTGCCAGCTCCATATTCTGTGCTTCTGCTCTCTGCATGCTTCCTGGCTGTGTGCATAGGGGGGCGGTGCCAGAACTCTCTGGTTCTTATAGAATCAGGGTGCACCTGTCTAATGTGTTCCTGACCAATTACCAAGAGGCCTCCAGTATTTAGGGCAGCTCCACCCTGTGGACTGGGCCTGTGCAATGTGTTAACTCAGTTAGTGTTTTGGTTCTGAGCTGCCAGGCCTTGCTCTGTGTTTCTCCTTCTGGAGGTTCTACTCCTAGCTTTGCCTTGATCTTGTCTGTCTGCCCTCCGGGAGGCTGTATATCCTGGTCTCAGGGTTTCTATTCTAGCTTTGCCTTGATCTTGTTGTCCGCCCTCCAGGAGGCAGAATATCCTGTGTCTTTGTTCTTGTACCTTGTCTTGTTCCATTACCTTGTCTGAACTTTGTTCTACCTCTGTCTCCTTGTCTGTGGCTTCTTTCCCTGCTGTGTCTTTCCTTGTGTCCTCTGTTTGCTTATGCTGCGCACTCTTGCGGCTCTTGTGGCTTTGCCTGTGCTCCGCTCTCTTGCAGCTTTACCTCTGCTCTGCACTCCTGTGGTTCTGCTCCGTTCTACTCTGCTCTGCTCCTGCTGCTGCAGATATGTCTTGCTACAGCTCCTCTCCGCATTCCTTGCGGTTCCGCTCTGCTTAGCTTCTGCAGAAATCTCTTGCTGCAGCTCCTCTTCGCATTCATTGTGGTTCCGCTCTGCTTAGCTTCTGCTGCTGCAGAAACCTCTTGCTACAGCTTCTCTCTGCATTCCTTGTGGTTACGCTCTGCTTAGCTTCTGCTGCTGCAGTAATCTCTTGCCCTGTGACTCAGCCGTGCCAGCCTACTCATCTGAATTTCATCCGTGCTCATTTGCTAGTCCTGCCTGATGCCCGCACCTGTCCTAGTGTTCCTGTTCTTCAAGTGGGATCAGCAGTCACAGCCAGACATCACCCTGGAGTAACACCTGGAACCCTGCCACACAAGCCTGACCTCACCATCAGAGGCTCCAGAGGCTCTATGGGGTGATCATGGGGATTCTATGGCGTGATCATGGGGATTCTATGGGGGTGAACATGGTTATTCTATGGGGTGAACATAGGGATTCTATGGGGGCGAACACGGGGATTCTACGGGGGTGAACACGGGGATTCTATGGGGTGGACATGTGGATTCTATGGGATGAACATGAGGATTCTATGGGGTGAACATGTGGATTCTATGGGGTGAACATGGGGATTCTATGGGGTGGACATGTGGATTCTATGGGATGAACATGAGGATTCTATAGGGGTGACATGCAGCACATGGGAAGGCTATGGGGGTGACATGCTACACATGGCGAGGCTGTGTCCTGTCATGCAATATATGGGGAGGCTGTGTGGGGCTCAATCAGTATATGGGGAGGCTGTGGGGGCCTCATGCAGTATATGGGAGGCTGTGTGGGGCCTCATTCGGTATGTGTAGAGACTGTGGGGCTCATGCTGTATATAAGAAGGTTGTGTGGGGCTCAAGCTGGTGTTATATAAAGTATTCTAATTTACTGAGATAATAGCTTTTGGGTTTTCATTGTCTGTATGCCATAATAATTAACATTAGCAGAAATATACACTTGAAATAGATCACTCTGTTTGTAGTGACTCTATGTAATATATGAATTTCACTTTTTGTATTGAAGAACTGAAATAAACTAACTTTTTGATGATATTATAATTTTGCGAGAAGCAACTGTATATATTTATGGATTAATATTTTTCTTTTTTTGCTCTTTATTTTTTGAGTATTTTTAGTATTTTAACAATTTTTTTAAAAACTTTTTCTTTCACTTTTTTGTAATTTATCCCACTATTTGACACCAACTTTCCCTGTCTTGATCACTGATCTTATATTCTGCAATGCTTTTGCATTGCAAAGCATTAGACCAGGCAATCACAGACTGGGAGGAGGAATGTCAGGTCATGCACTCAGTTCTCAGCAGGGACTTGTAGGCCACCAAACCTGAATGACCCCATGGCCATCTTTCGGCCTGGGGTCACCAGGGAGATCACACGGACAGCGCGATCACAATTGTGTTGTGCCTGTCGGATCAGAGAGGGAGCTTCCTCCTGCTGCAAACTGATCAATGTCACTGCCTCTATGGACAGTGGCATCAGAGAGGTTAAATGCCAGTGATCAGCACTGGCACACATTGCATGCTGCATCATGGTGTCTAATGCAATAAGTGTCAAGGTAAAAATGTTATATATTTATGGAATTAGAGTTTATGTATATTTGCCTCCGAAACAAGATGTGTCTAAATTAACCTATGTATAAAAATTAGAGATGGCCGAACCCGAACAGTAAATATCGGGGTCCGTGCTGAACACCAAATGTTCAGGCACAGAGCTCAAACACGGACTTCTCTAGGAAGGCACCTTGGACCTTTCCCACGCTGTCATCTGTATGACAGCACAAAAAACACCGGCAGCTCATTACCGCCGGTCAGAGAGCTGCAGTTCCAGCGCTGTCAGATGAGTGTGAGCCAGCAGTTGAGATTAGCAGTAAAAAGATTTCCTCCAGTCAAAGTCGTCGACTGATGAAAAAGAACTACTCCTATCCGCCTAGGCCTGCTTTTGCTGAAAACAGAGAGAGCAGGTGCCGTTGATGGGAGTATTAAAGTATAAAAAAAAATGACTTGGGGTTTCTTTCATTTTTATAGCCAGGACAGGCAAAACTGACAGCTGCGGGCTGCAACCCTCTGCTGTCAGCTTTATGATGGCTGGTTATTAAGAATAGAGGGGTCCCCATGACATTTATTTTATTATTTAAATAAATAATTACAAAAATGGGGTAGGGTCACCCATTGGACAACCAGCCAAGCTAAAGCAAACAGCTGGATGCTGGTATTTTTAGGCTGGTAAGGGGCTATGGGTATTGCCCCCATCCCAAAAATAGCAGTCGCAGCTGCACCAGAAAAGGTGCATTAATTAAATACGCCAATTCTGGAACTTTGCCCTGCTCTTCCCACTTGCCCTGTTGCTGTGGCAAGTGGGGAAATAGTTGTGGGCTTAATGTCAGCTGTTTTATGGCCGCTGACATCAAGCCCACAGGTTAGTAATGGAGAGTAGTCTATTAGACTCTTCTCCGTTACTAACCTCATAGTTAGATTGTAAAAAGACACAGCCAGAATAAAATCCTTTATTTGAAAGGAAGACCTAGAATATTTGAAGTGGAAATAAAAAAGCGCAGTTATACTCATACTCAGCTCTCCTGCTGTCTGTCTGTGAAGTGCACATAGTACATCACCCAGCTTTGCGCATAGACTTTCCTCTGCTCCTAGCATTGTGATGGTATGTTCACCCACCCAGTCCACCCAGCTCTCCTGCTGTCTGTCTGTGAAGTGCACATAGTACATCACCCAGCTTTGCGCATAGACTTTCCTCTGCTCCTAGCATTGTCATGTTATGCCTTTCAGCTAACCCCCAACTTACCCTGTGATATTTATGACCTTGTTTACTTAGTCTTGATTGTATGCATCTGGTCCACCCTTAATTCTCTGACCAAGATGAGCAGAGACCACTCCTCTCTGCTTCACACCTGAACGCACTTAGTTTTCCATATATTGCATAGCACAAGTCTGCATGACTTCAGTCTGCAGTGTGATTTCTAGAAGTGTGTTCTAAAAGTGTGGATTACATTAGAATTAAAACCTGAATTGAACCCGAAGAGAACTAAAGGTAACTGGCCAGTCACTGTAAACAATGTTTCTGTTTGTCACTTTTACCCCCTATAATCTTTCACTTTCTGCTACCTCCCCCAATCCCCACACCAAGTAAGGAACTGTTCATCTCCTCTTCAATCCTCCCCATCCATCTCACCTCCTCCTCAGAACTGTTCCTTAACATACAATCCTCTGTCTCAAAACACAGGCAGCCCCCTCATGCCCTCTCCTGCTCCCACCTGCTAACACTATCTCTGCTCTTTCTCACTGCTGGTGATATCTCTCCAAATCCTGGTCCTCTCCACCACATTCCCACAGTCATTTGTACCTCCCATCCACGCTCCATCACAAACTTCCGTAACCTCTCTAACCTTATACCCATTCACCCAGCCCCCGCTTCCCCAGTCCCACTAACAGGAGCTCTGTGGAACGCTCGCTCTGTCTGTAACAAGCTTTCCTACATCCATGATCTTTTTGTTACTACCAAACTTTCCTTCCTCGCCATCACCGAAACCTGGCTCACCCCTTCTGACACAGCCTCTCCTGCTGCACTCTCTTATGGTGGCTTCCATCTTTCTCACACACCCCGCCCCAGCAGCAAGCATGGTGGAGGAGTTGGTTTTCTCCTGTCAGATAACTGCTCCTTCACCCCAATCCCACTGCCACCCTCTGTTACCCTCCCTTCCTTTGAGGTGCACTCTGTGCGCATCTACTCCCCCTCCAACCTCCAACTGGCTGTCATTTACCACCCACCAGGGCCAGCCACCATCTTCTTTGACCACTTCACCACCTGGCTACTTCATTTCCTTTCTGCAGACATCCCCACTATCATCATGGGCGATTTCAACATCCCCATTGACACTTACCTCTCAGCTGCCACTAAACTTCTATCTCTCTCTTCCTCCTTCGGCCTCACTCAATGGTCTTCTGCAGCCACTCACAAAGATGGTCACACACTGGACCTCATCTTCACCCGCCTCTGCTCCCTATCTAACCTCTCTAACTTACCTCTTCCTCTCTCTGACCACAACCTTCTCACATTCTCATCTCTCTCCACTCCATGTCTAGAGTCCCCACCCCACAAACTTTCACACCCTCGCAGAAATCTTAAACATCTTGACCTACATTCATTCTCTGAATCCCTCCTCCCTCTCACAGACATAAGTTCCATACACAATGCGGATGACGCTGCCGCTCTATATAACACCACAATAGCTGTAGCTTTGGAATCTGCTGCCCCACTTACACATACCAAAGCTCGCAAAATCAACAGACAGCCCTGGCACACCAGCCTGACCAAAGAACTGAGGCGAGCTTCCAGGGCTGCTGAGCGCAGATGGAAAAGATCCCACTCCAACGACCACTTAATCGCATTCAAACAGTCCCTCACTACTTTCAAGACCGCACTCGCCACAGCTAAACAAACCTACTTCTCATCTCTCATATCCTCCCTGTCTCACAACCCTAAACAGTTATTCAACACCTTCAATTCTCTCCTCCGTCCCCCAGCACCTCCTCCCTCCCCACTTATCTCTGCTGAAGACTTTGCCTCATTCTTCAAGCAGAAGATTGATAACATCAGAGACAGTTTTGGTCAACAAGCCCCAGAGCCCTTCCTCCCAACTTCCCTACCCTCCACCTCCAAAACCAACTACTCCACCATTACAGAAGATCAACTCGCCACTCTACTCTCAAGATCGCATCTCACCACCTGTGCACTTGACCCGCTCTCATCCCACCTCATCCCAAACCTCACCACAATCTTCATCCCAACCCTAACCCATCTCTTCAACCTATCACTAACAACTGGTGTTTTCCCCTCAAGCTTTAAACATGCCTCCATCACACCTATCCTCAAAAAGCCCTCTCTTGACCCATCCTCTGTATCTAGCTATCGCCCTATATCACTTCTCCCCTATGCCTCAAAACTACTGGAACAACACGTCTACCTTGAACTGTCCTCCCATCTCTCTTCTTGCTCCCTCTTTGACCGCTTACAATCTGGCTTCCGGTCACACCATTCCACTGAAACTGCCCTAACTAAGGTCACCAATGACCTCTTAACCGCCAAGAGCAAGTGACACTACTCTGTTCTCCTCCTCCTCGACCTGTCGGCTGCCTTTGACACAGTGGACCATTCCCTATTATTACAGACCCTCTCATCCCTTGGCATCACAGACTTGGCCCTATCCTGGATCTCATCATACCTAACAGACCGGACATTCAGCGTCTCCCACTCACACACCACCTCCTCACCTCGCCCCCTATCTGTCGGAGTCCCACAAGGTTCAGTCCTTGGGCCCCTGCTCTTCTCCATTTACACCTTTGGCCTGGGACAGCTCATAGAATCTCATGGCTTTCAGTATCACCTCTATGCTGATGACACACAGATCTACATCTCTGGACCAGATATCACCTCCCTACTAACCAGAATCCCTCAATGTCTGTCCACTATTTCATCCTTCTTCTCCGCTAGATTTCTGAAACTTAACATGGACAAAACAGAATTCATCATCTTTCCCCCCTGTGACCTCATCTCCCGGTACTTTCCTACACGCAACCTCCGATCCTCACAAGATCTCCTTCTCTACTCCCCTCTTATCTCCTCTTCCCACAATCGTATACAAGATTTCTCTCGCGTATCACCCCTACTCTGGAACCCTCTACCACAACACATCAGACTCTCGCCCACCATCGAAACCTTCAAAAAGAACCTGAAGACCCACCTCTTCCGACAAGCCTACAACCTGCAGTAACCACCGATCGACCAAACCGCTGCATGACCAGCTCTACCCTCACCTACTGTATTCTCATTCATCCCTTGTAGATTGTGAGCCTTCGCGGGCAGGGTCCTCTCTCCTACTGTACCAGTTATGACTTGTATTGTTCAAGATTATTGTACTTGTTTTTATTATGTATACCCCTCCTCACTTGTAAAGCGCCATGGAATAAATGGCGCTATAACAATAAATAATAATAATAATAATAATAATAATAATAATAATCTTACGCCTTTTCCATTAAAGCACATGTCACCTGTAAAAAAGAGAAAAGAATAAACAACAAAAATACTCACCTTGTGCTCAATCCACCGATGCCCATGCCCCCTATACAAAATGAAAAATAGTAAACAACAATATCCCTCACCTGTCCGATGTAAACATGATCCATGCTGTCCCATTACGATTCAGATGTTTTGGATAGCAGTCACATCAGTGATATGACCACTATCCCGCGCCAGCCGGAACACAGTGACCGAAGCATGATCAGTGCTGCAATGTTTAGTGCTGAGCTCCCTTGAGAAAGTTCACAAGAGCTCATAGCTGACCTGCAGTAAACTCACTTTTAGCACTGCTGCATGAGAACTTGCATGAGAACTGCTGCATGAGAACTGCTGCATGAGAACTTGCATGAGAACTGCTGCATGAGAACTGCTGCATGAGAACTTGCATGAGAACTGCTGCATGAGAACAGAGAACAAAGAAACTTGTGACAAACCTGCCAGTGAATACACACGTATTGCCTCCTGTATATCAGTGTTTTTACTCTTTATAAAGGAAGGAAAAGCTCTTACGAGAACAAGGAAGAAATCAAGCGAAAGAAAAGTAATCACAGTTCTGGTGAGTAATCACAAAGTAAATAGCTTGGGGTTATTGCCTGCACACCCACAGAGGACGGAATAAAGGTACCGTCACACTAAACGATATCGCTAGCGATCCGTGACGTTGCAGCGTCCTGGCTAGCGATATCGTTTAGTTTGACAGGCAGCAGCGATCAGGATCCTGCTGTGATATCGCTGGTCGTTGAAGAAAGTTCAGAACTTTATTTGGTCGTCAGACCGGCGTGTATCGTCATGTTTGACACCAAAAGCAACGATACCAGCGATGTTTTACACTGGTAACCAGGGTAAACATCGGGTTGCTAAGCGCAGGGCCGCGCTTAGTAACCCGATGTTTACCCTGGTTACCAGTGTAAAATGTAAAAAAAACAAACAGTACATACTCACCTTCGCGTCCCCCGGCGTCCGCTTCCCACACTGACTGAGCGCCGGCCGTAAAGTGAAAGCACAGCACAGCGGTGACGTCACCGCTCTGCTGTTAGGGCCGGCGCTCAGTCAGTGCAGGAAGCGGACGCCGGGGGACGCGAATGTAAGTATGTACTGTTTGTTTTTTTTACATTTTACACTGGTAACCAGGGTAAACATCGGGTTACTAAGCGCGGCCCTGCGCTTAGCAACCCGATGTTTACCCTGGTTACCCGGGGACCTCGGCATCGTTGGTCGCTGGAGAGCGGTCTGTGTGACAGCTCTCCAGCGACCAAACAGCGACGCTGCAGCGATCGGCATCGTTGTCTGTATCGCTGCAGCGTCGCTCAGTGTGAAGCTACCTTAAGATGTAAAGAACAACTAGATTAAAAAACACTTTCTCCTCTTATCAATTGACTATAGTGAGCGCTCATGAGCTGACCATGGAGAACGCAGGGTCTCTGTAAAGACAGTAAATAGATTTGTTTTATGGAAGCGGGACTAAATAGAAGTCAATGGACAAAAAAAATATACTAGGTAATTACAGTCTTCGTCTTCAGGAAGTATTGGAAATAAGGAAGAATAGGAGACGGGTTTATGATCAATTTCCTCACAAACACTATGGGGCCAGAAGTATATGGCCAACTGACCAATATACTTGTGAGCTTTGTTGGACATCTCATTCCAAAACCATATTGCTTCCACTACGGTGTAATGGCTATAACATGTCCATTTTTCCTGGAGGAATTTCTACAACATTTTGGAATGTGAGGATGATTGAAAAGGTCTCTCTCTCAATTGGCATTCTAATTCATCGCAAAGGTGTTTCATTGGGTTGAGCTCATGGTTTTGTACAGGCTAATGGAGTTGCTCCAGAAAAAAACCAAGCCTTGTTTGCACAGACTTCACTTTGCACAAAGGGACAAAATCATAGTAAGGGCTCATTTCCACTGGCGAGGAAAACGGACGAGTGCAATCCGATAAAAAATCGGATTGCACTCGGACCAATGTTATTCAATAGGTGTCTTTTCATTTGCGATTTTTTTCTCAGCCAAAATCGGACTGAGAAAAAAATCGCAGCATGCTGCGATTTGCTGCAAGTCTCGGACGAGACTCGCCAATGCAAATCAACGGGTGCGAGAAAAAAATCGCACAGCACTCGCACCATGCGAGTTCTGTCCGATTTTTACGCACCGTGTCCTTTGAAAAGCCGGTAATTCAGCGCGGTGTACAGTAAAATCACACTGACAGGTTAGAATAGAGTAGATATATACACATAGAATAGGTATATATACATATATATATATATGTCAGTGAGACACCTATATATGTATATTTATATTTAATGCTGCGCAAGATAGCATTAAAGCCGCTAATTCAATTACCGGCTTTTCATTTCTCCTTCCCAAACCCGACAGGATATGAGACATGGTTTACATACAGTAAACCATGTCATATCCCCCTTTTTTTTGCATATTCCACACTACTAATGTTAGTAGTGTGTATGTGCAAAATTTCGGCGCTGTAGCTATTAAATTTAAGGGTTAAATCGCGGAAAAAATTGGCGTGGGCTCCCGCGCAATTTTCTCCGCCAGAGTAGTAAAGCCAGTGACTGAGGGCAGATATTAATAGCCAGGAGAGGGTCCATGGTTATTGGCCCCCCCGTGGCTAAAAACATCTGCCCCCAGCCACCCCAGAAAAGGCACATCTGGAAGATGCGCCTATTCTGGCACTTGGCCACTCTCTTCCCACTCCCGTGTAGCGGTGAGATATGGGGTAATGAAGGGTTAATGCCACCTTGCTATTGTATGGTGACATTAAGCCAGATTAATAATGGAGAGGCGTCAATTATGACACCTATCCATTATTAATCCAATTGTATGAAAGGGTTAAAAAAACACACACACATGATTAAAAAGTATTTTAATGAAATAAACACACAGGTTGTTTTAATATTTTATTGCTCTCTCAATCCATGTGATGACCCTCGCTTGGAAAAATAATAAACCAACAACATACATACCTTCAGATGACCTGTCACGTCCCACGAGGTAATCCATCTGAAGGGGTTAAAATATTTTACAAGCAGGAGCCCTAATGCAGCTGTGCTCGTGCTTGTAAGCCCCGGGGAATGAAGGAAATGTAGGTCAATGACCTATAGTTACCTTCAGTCGCGGTGAAGCGCCCCCTGCTGGTTGTCCTCATATGACCTCGAGCGTGGGAAAAAGTTCCCAGGCTGCTGTTCATGAGGACATCCACCAGGGGGCGCATCACCGCGACTGAAGGTAACTATAGGTCATTGAGCTACATTTCGTTCATTCCCCGGGGAAATGAAATTTCTGGAGCAACTCCATTAGCCTGTACAAAACCATGAGCTCAACCCAATGAAACACCTTTGCGATGAATTAGAATGCCAATTGAGAGAGAGACCTTTTCAATCATCCTCACATTCCAAAATGTTGTAGAAATTCCTCCAGGAAAAATGTGGAATATGCAAAAAAAAGGGGGATATGACATGGTTTACTGTATGTAAACCATGTCTCATATCCTGTCGGGTTTGGGAAGGAGAAATGAAAAGCCGGTAATTGAATTAGCGGCTTTAATGCTATCTTGCGCTGCATTAAATATAAATATACATATATAGGTGTCTCACTGACATATATATATGTATATATACCTATTCTATGTGTATATATCTACTCTATTCTAACCTGTCAGTGTGATTTTACTGTACACAGCACTGATTTGCCGGCTTTTCAAAGGACACCGGTGCGTACAAATCGGACAGTAATACGGATGTCATACGGATGATGCGATTAAAAATCGCATTGCACTCGCATGACACTCGCATGACAATCGCATACGTTACATCCGTTTTTTCGGTCCAGATTACGGACCGATTTGTCTCTCGCCAGTGGAAATGAGCCCTAAAGCAAAGAAAGGCCTTCCTCAAGCTCTTGCTTGAAAGTTGGAAGTATACAATTACCAAAAAATTTATTTGTATGCCATAGTAATACCATTATCATTCATTGGAAATAAGCGATTACCAATCAGGGGTTGTTTAAATGCCTGTTTACACAGGCAGACCAAAGGAAACAATGTGCACTGAGCAATCTATACTAGATCATTCAGCGTGCATAGCCTGCCAGTTCTCAGCAGCGTGAGTACTGTATACGCAGGATGATGCACCTCTGAGAACGATGAACAAGCATTTACAGTGGGGAAAGAAAGTATTTAGTCAGCCACCAATTGTGCAAGTTCTCCCACTTAAAAAGATGAGAGAGCCCTGTAATTGACATCATAGGTAGACCTCAACTATGAGTCAAAATGCGAAAACAAATCCAGAAAATCAACTTGTCTGATTTGGCAATATTTATTTTGCAAATTATGGTGGAAAGTAAGTATTTGGTCACCTAAAAACATGCAAGATTTCTGGCTCTCACAGACCTTTAAATTCTTCTTTAAGAGGCTCCTCTGTCCTCCACTCATTACCTGTAGTAATGGCACTTGTTTGAACTTGTTATCAGTATAACAGACACCTGTCCACAACCTCAAACAGTCTGACTCCAAACTCCACTATGGTGAAGACCAAAGACCTGTCGAAGGACATCAGAAACAAAATTGTAGCCCTGTACCAGGCTGGGATGACTGAGTCTGCAATAGGCAAGCAGCTTGGTGTGATGAAATCAACTGTGGGAACAATAATAAGAAAATGGAAGACATACAAGACCACTGATAATCTCCCTCAATCTGGGGCACCATGCAAGATCTCATCCCGTGGGGTCAAAATGATCACAAGAACAGTGAGTAAAAATCCCAGAGCTACACGGTGGACCTAGTGAATGACCTGCATAGAGCTGGGACCACCGTAACAAAGGCTACCATCAGTAACACACTACGCTGCCAGGGACTCAGATCCTGCAGTGCCAGATGTGTCCCCCTGCTTAACCCCTTCCCGACATCGGACGTACTATCCCGTCCGATGTCGGGTCCCCTGCTTTGATGTGCGCTCCGGCGGTGAGCGCACATCAAAGTCGCGACATGTCAGCTGTTTTTTACAGCTGACATGTGCGCGCAATAGCGGCGGGTGAAATCGCGATCACCCGCCGCTATTAACTAGTTAAATGCCGCTGTCAAACGCAGACAGCGGCATTTAACTACCGCATCCGGCCGGGCGGCCGGAAATGAGCGCATCGCCGACCCCCGTCACATGATCGGGGGTCGGCGATGCTTGTATATTGTAACCATAGAGGTCCTTGAGACCTCTATGGTTACTGATCGCCGGTGGCTGTGAGCGCCACCCTGTGGTCGGCGCTCACAGCACACCTGCATTTTAGCTACATAACAGCGATCTGATGATCGCTGTTATGTAGCAGAGCCGATTGGGCTGTGCCTGCTTCTAGCCTCCCATGGAGGCTATAGAAGCATGGTAAAAGTTAAAAAAAAAAGTTAAAAAAAATGTGAAAAAAATAAAAAAAATATAAAAGTTTAAATTACCCCCCTTTCGCCCCAATCAAAATAAATCAATAAAAAAATAATCAAACCTACACATATTTGGTATCGCCGCATTCAGAATCGCCCGATCTATCAATAAAAAAAAGCATTAACCTGATCGCAAAACGGCGTAACGAGAAAAAAATCGAAACGCCAGAATTACGTTTTTTTGGTCGCCGCGATTTGCATTAAAATGCAATAACGGGTGATCAAAAGAACGCATCTGCACCGAATTGGTATAATTAAAATCGCAGTCTCGGCACGCAAAAAATAAGCCCTCAACCGACCCCAGATCATGAAAAATGGAGACGCTACGAGTATCGGAAAATGGCGCAATTTTATTTATTTTTTTTTTTGCAAAGTTTGGAATTTTTTTTCACCACTTAGGTGAAAAATAACCTAGTCATGTTAGGTGTCTATGAACTCGTACTGACCTGGAGAATCATAATGGCAGGTCAGTTTTAGCATTTAGTGAACCTAGCAAAAAAAACAAACAAAAAACAAGTGTGGGATTGCACTTTTTTTGCAATTTCACCGCACTTGGAATTTTTTTCCCGTTTTCTAGTACATGCCATGGTAAAACCAATGGTGTCATTCAAAAGTACAACTCGTTCCGCAAAAAATAAGCCCTCACATGGCCAAATTGACGGAAAAATAAAAAAGTTATGGCTCTGGGAAGGAGGGGAGTGAAAAACGAAAACGGAAAAACGAAAAATCCCACGGTCATGAAGGGGTTAAGCCAGTACTTGTCTGGGCCCGTCTGAAGTTTGATAGAGAGCATTTGGATTATCCTGAAGAGTTTTGGGAGAATGTCATGTGGTCTGATGAAACCAAAGTAGAACTGTTTGGTAGAAACAAAACTCGTCGTGTTTGGAGGAGACAGAATTCTGATTTGCATCCAAAGAACACCATACCTACTGTGAAGCATGGGGGTGGCAACATCATGCTTTGGGGCTGTTTCTCTGCAAAGGGATCAGGACAACTGATCCGTGTACATGAAAGAATGAATGGGGCCATGTATCTGAGATTTTGAGTGCAAACCTCCTTCCATCAGCAGGGGCATTAAATATGAAATGTGGATCGGTCTTTCAGCATGATAATGATCCCAAGCACACCGCCAGGGCAACAAGGAGTGGCTTTGTAAGAAGCATATGAAGGTCCTGGAGTAGCCTAGCCAGTCTCCAGAAATCAACTCCATAGAAAATCTTTGGAGGGAGTAGAAAGTCCGTGTAGCCCAGCGACAGACCCAAAACATCACTGCTCTAGAGGAGATCTGCATGGAGGAATGGGCCAACATTCCACCAACAGTGTGTGCCAACCTTGTGAAGACTTACAGTAAA
The DNA here is from genome assembly GCF_051348905.1 of Ranitomeya variabilis. Classification (NCBI taxonomy): domain Eukaryota; kingdom Metazoa; phylum Chordata; class Amphibia; order Anura; family Dendrobatidae; genus Ranitomeya; species Ranitomeya variabilis. The sequence goes on from NC_135232.1 coordinate 712,302,165, forward strand.
CATTTGACCTCTTCATTGCGAACAAAGGATATAAAACAAAATATTGAGATTAATTTTTGTTAATGACCAAATGCTTTTTTCCACCATAATTTTCAAAATATATCTTGTCAAATCAGACAAGTTGATTTTCTGGATTTGTTTTCTCATTTTGACTCTCATAGTTGTGGTCTACCCATGATGTCAATTACAGGCCTCGCTCACCTTTTTAAGTGGGAGAGCTTGTACAATTGGTGGCTGAGTAAATACTTTTTCACCCACTGTAGCTTGTTTTCCTGAACAAATTAGGCAAGTAGTATAAGCAGTATAACAAAAGCATGACTTTCCACAGCATTTAGCCCAAATAACAGATAGGCTTTAATGAAATATGTATCATCTCAATATCTGCATAACAGTAGAATAATTCTCCTATAATTATAAGAAGCAACAATGTCTCTCCTGATTGTATCTCTGTGTCTCTGTTACAGATCACATACAGAACAGAGAAAGCAACCCGACATCAGCAAATAGTAAGATAATCATTATATGTCCGATTTGGAGTGCATCTTCATATCTCCTTATAGTTTAACACAGAAATATAATTTCAAAGATATGAACAATTTATTAATTGCACACGACGTCCTATTCTTCGAAAAAGAAACAACAAATTCAGAGACCAAGAGTGAAGGAGTAGATACATAACTAAATACTGCCCTGGAAAATGTGCAAAAGTGGAAAGTTTTTAACCCACATTTACCCATGGAGAGTTCAATTCCTGTATCTGCCAGAGACTTGTGTAAGGCTAGCAATAACCTCAAACCCAATGAATATCTACGAAAACTACAATGTTCTCCTCTGTCACACTGATTTTTACTGGAGTGTTGTCCAGGATTAGATAAACATGGCTGCTTTTTTTTTTTTTTTTTTTAAGAAACAGCACCTGCCCTGACCAAGGGTTGTACTTTGTAATGCAATTCAGGCCCGCAAGTGCTCATAGCAATGTAAAGGAGAGAAAGATTCATTTTTCACTGCACTAAAAATATGGATAATTCCATTATTGGCCAACTATTAGGGTTCATGCAGACATCCACGGATCTCGGTCCAATCAAGGACCGCAATGCATGGACTGGCTGCGGGTCTCCTGACTGGAGCATGACAGTTTCATATGTTTTTAGGAGGCTGTCATGTTCTGGTCGGGAGAACCACGGCAAGTCCATCCATTATGGTTTGTGATCGGACCGAGATCCATGGACGTCTGCATGAGCCCTTATAAGTTAATAAGACACCTTTGAATACTGTAACCATCATACAATCAGGGGCGTAACTACCGCGGTCGCAGGGGTCGCAATTGCGAAAGAATTCTGAGCTACAAAATGGGCCGCCGGCCCTTTAAATAAATATTCTTTACAGGCCCTGGTGCGCGTGCACTCTCTCAGTGCATGCGCGATCACGGGTGGGACTGCACTTGTCCCGCAGCAGAGCCCCTCCACCGCAGAGAGCCGCACACCACAACTATGGCTGCAGCTGCTCTGTGCGCACAGGACCTGTGATGAGGTCACAGGAGGGGAGGAGTCGGAGTCACATGATTAAGGGCTTCCGTGTAGTGCAGTAGTGCAGTGCTGGTTGTCATCGTGCTGGAGGAGGGTAAGCTTTTGTGTGAGGTCAGGAGGGGGTTTGTGTGGATGTAGCAGAGCAGTGTGTGTATAAGGTGTACAGAGCGGAGCCGTGTGTGTATGATGTGTACGGAGCGGAGCCGGGTGTGTACGAGGTGTACAGAGCGGAGCCGGGTGTGTACGAGGTGTACGGAGCGGAGCCGGGTGTGTACGAGGTGTACGGAGCGGAGCCGGGTGTGTACGAGGTGTACGGAGCGGAGCCGGGTGTGTACGAGGTGTACGGAGCGGAGCCGGGTGTGTACGAGGTGTACAGAGCGGAGCTGGGTGTGTATGCGGTGTATGGAGCGAAGCCGTGTGTGTATGAGGTGTGTGGTGCGGAGCCGTGTGTGTATGAGGTGTACAAGGCGGAGCCGTGTGTGTACGAGGTGTACGGAGCAGAGCCGGGTGTGTACGAGGTGTACGGAGCGGAGCCGGGTGTGTACGAGGTGTACGGAGCGGAGCCGCGTGTGTACGAGGTGTACGGAGCGGAGCCGGGTGTGTACGAGGTGTACGGAGCGGAGCCGGGTGTGTACGAGGTGTACGGAGCGGAGCCGGGTGTGTACGAGGTGTACGGAGCGGAGCCGCGTGTGTGCGAGGTGTACGGAGCGGAGCCGCGTGTGTACGAGGTGTACGGAGCGGAGCCGGGTGTGTATGAGGTGTACGGAGCGGAGCCGGGTGTGTACGAGGTGTACAGAGGGGAGCCGCATGTGCAATGTGTACGGAGCTCAGCCGCGTGTGTAGGAGTAACTATGTGTGGCCATTATACAGTAGGCAATATCATGTGTGGCCATTGTACAGTATGGAGCATCATGTGGGGCCATTATACAGTATAGAGCACTATGTGTGGCCATTGTACAGTGTGGACAGGGGCGTAACTACCGCGGTTGCAGCGGTCGCCATTGCGACCGGGCCCGGCAGGTCAGGGGCCCGGGGCCGGCAGGTCAGAGCAGGGCCGGACTGGCCATCGGGCACTTCTGGCAAATGCCAGAAGAGCCGGTGCCAGTCATGGGCCGCTCGATCCGCCTCCCCCCGCCGCCGCCGACTCACCCCCCCTGCCGTCGCATTCAACTATACCGGCGTCTATGACGCCGGTACAGTTGAATGCAATGACGGAGGAGAGAGCGTCTACAGACGCTCCCTCTCCCATCATTCCCCGCTCTGCCTCTGACACTGCGGGTGCGCGATGACGTCATATCATCGCGCACCTGTTGTGTCCCGGGCAGACTGCAGCCCAGCCGAGCCTGAGACCGGAGCAGGAAGCAACGCTGGCAAGAGGAAAGGTAAGGAGAGTGGGTTTTTTTTTGTTTTTTTTTACTGGACTGTGGTGGCATTCTCGGGGGGGGGGGGGGGGGGGGGCGAGAGATGCGGGCTGTGCTGTATATACCACTGTGCGGGCTGTGCTGTATATACCACTGTGCAGGCTGTGCCGGATATGCCACTGTGCGGGCTGTGGTGGATAGACCACTGTGCGGGCTGTGGTGGATAGACCACTGTGCGGGCTGTTCTATACATCACCAGACATTATTACAGACCCATGTAGGCACAGCAACTCATAAATTCATCATTTATCAGGAGGAGAATGAGTAAGTGATATGCCAGGACAATAATTTCAGTTTAATAATTATTTTTATTGAATACCATAAACTTGTTTTAAATCAATACATAGGTCTTTTTTAATACAAAAATTAAGTGAATCCCACTACAGTGTTAAGTTAGATGCAGGGTGGAGTAAATAAGACTAGGAGTACTCAACTGAGAAAAAGGGGGATCATTAAGGTGCTTTAGTGCTAATTTAATCACGCAATGAATACATCACAGCTTGCAGGCACATCCCTCCCACTCATGTAACCGTACTCGTGATACATGGTGTGGACACTCAAAGGTGAATCATCACATAGACTTGTATGCCTTCCTATCCGTAACATAATACCCACACCTTGTATCATAAACAACTAATCCTACGTTAGTACATAGAAGAAATTGGTTCTATTTACTCATAATAAGGTTAAGCGTCCACCTCCAACCTGCACCAAGTTCCCCAACGCGCGTTTCGCGTACGAATTGTGCTGCTTCCTCAGGGGGCGCCCCCTGAGGAAGCAGCACATTCGTACGCGAAACGCGCATTGGGGAACTTGGTGCAGGTTGGAGGTGGACGCTTAACCTTATTATGAGTAAATAGAACCAATTTCTTCTATGTACTAACGTAGGATTAGTTGTTTATGATACAAGGTGTGGGTATTATGTTACGGATAGGAAGGCATACAAGTCTATGTGATGATTCACCTTTGAGTGTCCACACCATGTATCACGAGTACGGTTACATGAGTGGGAGGGATGTGCCTGCAAGCTGTGATGTATTCATTGCGTGATTAAATTAGCACTAAAGCACCTTAATGATCCCCCTTTTTCTCAGTTGAGTACTCCTAGTCTTATTTACTCCACCCTGCATCTAACTTAACACTGTAGTGGGATTCACTTAATTTTTGTATTAAAAAAGACCTATGTATTGATTTAAAACAAGTTTATGGTATTCAATAAAAATAATTATTAAACTGAAATTATTGTCCTGGCATATCACTTACTCATTCTCCTCCCGATAAACACTGTGCGGGCTGTGCTGGATAGACCACTGTTCGGGCTGTGCTGGATAGACCACTGTGCGGGCTGTGCTGGATAGACCACTGTGCGGGCTGTGGTGGATAGACCACTGTGCGGGCTGTGGTGGATAGACCACTGTGCGGGCTGTGGTGGATAGACCACTGTGCGGGTTGTGGTGGATAGACCACTGTGCGGGCTGTGGTGGATAGACCACTGTGCGGGCTGTGGGGGATAGACCACTGTGCGGGCTGTGCTGGATAGACCACTGTGCGGGCTGTGCTGGATAGACCACTGTGCGGGCTGTGCTGGATAGACCACTGTGCGGGCTGTGCTGGATAGACCACTGTGCGGGCTGTGCTGGCACCCAACACCATGTTGCAGTGCAGGAGATTCCTCCTGCACGGCAACAGTCCCGAGGCGTATCTAGGGGAAAGGGGCAGCCGGGGCACGTGAGAGACAAGAAGCAGCTCCAGTCATCACGATGAGACAGCTTCTCAGTCTGTATTTTTCCCCCCTCATACATCTCATGTACGTCTGAATGAGATCGTATTTAAGAGAAAGCCAAAATAACCCCGGGATAGAAGGCGAGAGCAGGGGGGAGGTGCGGGACAGAGCCGCTTTAGTCAGGAGAAGCTGAGGAGCTGCAGCCGGTTTACATCAGCCACCCCTGTACCAGAGAGTTGTGAGTTGTGTATATGAGCTGGTATCTCTGGTGTGTGTGTGTGTGTGTGTGTGTGATATCTGTAGTGTGTGTGTGTGTGTGTGTGTGTGTGTGTGATATCTGTAGTGTGTGTGTGTGTGATATCTGTAGTGTGTGTGTGTGTGTGATATCTGTAGTATGTGTGTGTGTGTGTGATATCTGTAGTATGTCTGTGTGTGTGATATCTGTAGTGTGTGTGTAATATGATGTGTGTGTGTGTGATATCTGTAGTGTGTGTGTGATATCTGTAGTATGTCTGTGTGTGTGATATCTGTAGTGTGTGTGTAATATGATGTGTGTGTGTGTGATATCTGTAGTATGTGTGTGTGATATCTGTAGTGTGTGTGTGTGTGTGTGACCTGTAGTGTGTGTGTGATAACTGATGTGTGTGTGATATCTGTAGTATGATGTGTGTGTGTGTGATATCTGTAGTGTGTGTGTGATATCTGTAGTATGTGTGTGTGTGTGAGGCAGCGGCGTAACTACCACGGTCGCAGCTGCAAGCGGCTCTGGCAAGTCAGGGGGCCGTGTGTCCCCTTGAGCCTGTCTCCCTTATGCTTGTGTCCCCATGTGCCAGTCTCCCTTGCCCATTAGTCCCTGTGTGTCCCCATGTGCCTGTCTCCTTTGTCCCCTTGTGCTTGTGTCAGTCTCCTTTGTCCCCTTGTGCTTGTGTCAGTCTCCTTTGCCCACTAATCCCTGTGTCAGTCTCCCTTTCCCACTTGTCCCTGTGTGTCCCCTTGTGTTTGTATCCCTTGTCCCCTTGTGTCAGTCTCTTGCCCACTAGTCCCTGTGTGTCCCCTTGTGCCTGTCTCCCTTGTGCTTGTCCCCGTGTGTCCCCTTGTGTCAGTCTCCATTGCCCACTAGTCCCCTTGTATCAGTCTCCTTTGCCCACTATTCCCCGTGTGTCAGTCTCCCTTGCCCACTAGTCCCTGTGTCCCCGTGTGCCAGTCTCCCTTGTCCACTAGTCCCTGTGTGCCCTTTGTATCAGTCTCCCTTGCCCACTTGTCCCCGTGTGCCCCTTGTGTCAGTCTCCATTGTCCCCTTGTGTCCGTCTCCCTTGCCCACTAGTCCCCTTGTAACCTTCTCCCCTGCCTCCTAGCCCCCATGTGTCCCCTTGTGCCTGTCTTCCTTGCCCCCTTGTGCCCTCTCCCCTGCCCCCTCATCACCATTTGCTCGTGTCTTTCTCACTGCCCCTGTATGGAGGGGCTGCATTATACTATGAGGGGGGCTGCATTGTATTCTATGGGGGTTACATTGAATTTTATGGCGGGGGGGGGGGGGCATTTGGAAGTTCGCACCGGGGCCCATAACTTTGTAGTTACGCCACTGCCATATACTTATATTTTTGGTCAACATGCGACTTACATTACCTTATTATGGGTTATTTGATATGGTTTTGTAGCCATGTGGCTTTTTAATTGTTTTTAAATGTGTTTTATCTTGTTGATATATTTAATAAAAATCAATTTTAGTTGGTGACCCCTGTATTTGCATACCTCTTTTCTTTGTTTGACTATGTGCATTTAATATTAATTGGTGGGCACCGTCAAATATAAATGGGAATCACATATCTCATAAATTTCTACCTGATATAGAAGTGGGCTGCAGTGACCTGGTATAGAATGGTCTGCAGTGACCTGGTATACAAGTGTTCTGCAGTGACCTGGTACAGAAGTGGGATGCAGTGACCTGGTATAGAAGTGGGCTGCAGTGACCTGATATAGAAATGGGCTGCAGTGACCGGATATAGAAGTGGGTGTCACGACTCTGTTGTCGGGTGTCCCGGAACCAGGGCTCCTTCCCTAATGCTAGGGGCGCCCTAGCTCACCCTGTTCCCCAGATTACTTCTGATGGTGAAGACACAGAATCGCGTACCTTGACTTATCTCCGGAATCCGCCCTCAGTCTGTACCCTCCGCCCACCCAGGGAAGAGGGGAGTAGTAGTGTACCGTAATACACCAACCAGATTAACAAGGTAATATGAACATGAATAAAGGAAAATACCATTCATATAAATATACTCGCACATATAACAGAGGGATGCATCGGGGAGTGGAGGATGGGGTAAAACCAAAGTAGGTGTTACGGCGCATGCAGATACTCACCTTGCTTCCCGAGTCCCTCACCGCGTCCTGCCTTCTCTTCCGGGTCCTCAGCCGCACCTGTGATCCCGTTCCCGGGGCATGCGCGCTAGGCCGCGCGCACTCCCGGCTTCTTTATGATGCCGTGTTGTACTGACCCGGGAGTGCTGTCCTGGTCCTGCCTGGGCAGCGGCCTCCGGCTATATCAGGTCGCTTCCTGCTAGAGGAAGCGCCTGATTGTTATTGTGCCTTTCCGTGCTCCCTCCAGGTCCACTTAGGTTTCTGTACGTCAGGTCCCTGTACGCTTCCAGTGTGTGCATGCTCTGCTCAGTCCCTATACGCTTCCAGTGCGTGCTCTGCTCAGTCCCTGTACGCTTCCAGTGTGTGCATGTTCTGATCAGTCCCTGTACTCTTCCAGTGCGTGCTCTGCTCCTGCATGCTTCCAGTGCGTGCATGCTCTGCTCAGTCCCTGTATGCTTCCAGTGCGTGCTGTGCTCTGCCCCGTCCCTATACTCCTCCAGTGCGAGCTCTGCTCCGTCCAGGATCCGCTATCCTCTGCGTGAACCCTGCCGTGTCCTGAGTTCCGGGTTTTCTCTGTGGCTGCTCTGTCTGTCTGGTCCTCGGTGATTACCCTGATTCTCCTCATTGTCCTCGAGCCGCCCCTCTGGCACAAGCTATCGCAGTGTATCTCTCTCCTAGGCTTGCCCCTAACGGTCCCTGTATAGGGGTCAGTTCCACCTGATCAGCTCGCCTGGGAACGGTCATCACCGCGATTCAGTGGGTCCACTCTAGGAATAATAACAGTAGGATAAAAAAGGGAATTATCACACACTCAAAACCTAGCAACAGTCACAGATAAATCCACCAAACGCCTTCTCCAATAACCACCAGCAACAACCTCCAGCCATGCTGATAGCCTAAGTGCTCCAGAAGCTCTCAACTGAGCAGATTAACCCCTGCACTGCCAAAAGAAATTTACATCATTTAATAAGAAGGTCAAGTGCTTCTCATCCATGAAGGAATAGGAGAAATCAGATGCTGCAGTCTTCTGGCTCCTCTCTGTTGCGGTAACCCATTGACAATACCCCCCTTCTATGAGGGACCTCCAGAACCTCAGAACTGGGTTGATCAGGGTGTTCCACGTGAAGAGATCGGATCACCCTGGCCGCATGGATGTCAGATGCTGGTATCCACATCCACTCTTCAGGACCATATCCCTTCCAGTGAACCAGGTACTGAAGCAACCGAGGAACTAAGAGAGAATCAACAATCTTGGCTATTTGAAATTCCAAATTTCCATCCACAATGACTGGAGATGGCGGTAGCGGTGATGGTACAGAGGACGCAACATATTTTTTGAGGAGAGATCGATGAAACACATGGATCCTAAAAGTGGGCGGCAAAGCAAGGCGGAATGTACGAGATTGACGACGGCTACAATCTTATAAGGACCGATGAACCTGGGACCCAGTTTCAAAAGGGAACCTTCAACTTAATGTTCCTAGAGGACAACCACACCAAGTCACCAACACACAGGTCCAGACACACCAAATGTCTCCGATCAACCATGCTCTTATATTTGAACCCCATCTTCCTCAAATTATCAAGAACCTCTTGCCACACAGACGTAATTGATGATGAAAATCGTGCGCATATTCCAGAACAATTCCTATTAAATTAGCTGATCTGAAGATGAAACGAGTATGCCCAAAAAAACGGGGACTTACTAGTAGACTCATGATAACAAGTATTCATGGCAAATTCAGCTAGAGGTAAGTAGGTAACCCAATCCTCCTGATTCTCAGACACAAAAATCCTAAAATAAGTCTCAAGATTTTGGTTAACACGTTCAGTTTGCCCAATAGACTGATGGTGAAATGCTGAAGACAACAACAGATGGATCCCCAAACGAGTGCAAAACGCCCTCCAAAATTTGGAAATAAACTGCAACCCCCAGTCAGACACAAAATCAGTAGGGATCCCATGTATCTTTACAATCTTTCTGATGAAAATTTTCTTGGCATTAGGTAAAGCAGGTAGCGTAATGAAATGTTACATTTTACTGAATCTGTCCACCATTACCAAAATTACAGTGTTACCTGCCGACACGGATAGATCAGTGATAGATCAATTGATCGAGAAATTAGTGCAAGGTCTACTGGGAATCGCCAATGGTTGGAAAGACCCAGGTGGATGAGTAAGAGAAGTTTTATAACGCGTTCACCTGGGTCTCCTTTGTGACCGATGTCATTATAGTCAACCTCATACCTCCTGTGTAACCGAATGTAATTATCGTTGAGCCCCCTCACCCCATCTCCTGTGCGACCGGATGTCATCATTTTCCCCCTCATATCTCCTGTGTGACCAGATATTATATACCACCTATATCTCCTGTGTGACCAGATGTCATTATAGTCGCCCCCCCATATCTCCTGTGTGACCAGATGTCATTATAGTCGCCGCCATATCTCCTGTGTGACCAGATGTCATTATAGTCGCCTCCCATATCTCCTGTGTGACCGGATGTCATTATAGTCCCCCCAATATCTCCTGTGTGACCGGTTGTCATTATAATCCCCCCATATCTCCTGTGTGACCGGTTGTCATTATAGTCCCCCCCCATATATCTTGTGTGGCCAGATATTATTATAGTCCCCCCCATATCTTCTGTGTGACTGGATATCATTATAGTCCCCCCAATCTCCTGTGTGACCGGATGTCATTATAGTCCCCCCCATATCTCTTGTATGACCAGATAACAATACGATCCCCCTCAAATCTCCTATGTAACCAGATATCATTATAGTCCCCCTCATATCTCGTATGTGACCGGATATCATTATAGTGCCCCCCATATCTCCTGTGGGACCAGATGTCATTGTAGTCCACCCATATCTCGTGTGACAGGATGTCATTATAGTCCCCCCCCATATCTGCTGTGTGACAGGTTGTCATTATAGTCCCTCCCATATCTCCTGTGTGACCAGATATTATATTCCACCCATATCTCCTGTGTGACCAGATATCATTACGGTCAACCTCAAATCTCCTATGTAACCAGATATCATTATAGTCCCCCTCATATCTCTTATGTGACGGATATCATTATAGTGCCCCCCATATCTCTTATGTGACCAGATGTCATTATAGTGCCCCCCATATCTAATGTGTGACCGGATGTCCTTGTAGTCCCCCCCCCATATCTCGTGTGACAGGATGTCATTATAGTCCCCCCATATCTCCTGTGTGACCAGATGTCATTATAGTGCCCCCATATCTCCTGTGTGACCAGATGTCATTATAGTTCACCCCATATCTCCTGTGACCAGATGTCATTATAGTCCCCCATATCTCCTGTGTGACCAGATGTCATTATAGTTCACCCCATATCTCCTGTGTGACCGGTTGTCATTATAGTCCCCCATATCTCCTGTGTGACCAGATATCATTATAGTTCACCCCATATCTCCTGTGTGACCGGATGTCATTATAGTCCCCCCAATCTCCTGTGTGACCGGATGTCATTATAGTCCCCCCAATCTCCTGTGTGACCGGATGTCATTATAGTCCCCCCAATCTCCTGTGTGACCGGATGTCATTATAGTCCCCCCCATATCTCTTGTATGACCAGATAACAATACGATCCCCCTCAAATCTCCTATGTAACCAGATATCATTATAGTCCCCCTCATATCTCGTATGTGACCGGATATCATTATAGTGCCCCCCATATCTCCTGTGTGACCGGATGTCATTGTAGTCCACCCATATCTCGTGTGACAGGATGTCATTATAGTCCCCCCCATATCTGCTGTGTGACAGGTTGTCATTATAGTCCCTCCCATATCTCCTGTGTGACCAGATATTATATTCCACCCATATCTCCTGTGTGACCAGATATCATTACGGTCAACCTCAAATCTCCTATGTAACCAGATATCATTATAGTCCCCCTCATATCTCTTATGTGACGGATATCATTATAGTGCCCCCCATATCTCTTATGTGACCAGATGTCATTATAGTGCCCCCCATATCTAATGTGTGACCGGATGTCCTTGTAGTCCCCCCCCATATCTCGTGTGACAGGATGTCATTATAGTCCCCCCCATATCTCCTGTGTGACCAGATGTCATTATAGTCCCTCCCATATCTCCTGTGTGACCAGATGTCATTATAGTGCCCCCATATCTCCTGTGTGACCAGATGTCATTATAGTTCACCCCATATCTCCTGTGTGACCAGATGTCATTATAGTCCCCCATATCTCCTGTGTGACCAGATGTCATTATAGTTCACCCCATATCTCCTGTGTGACCGGATGTCATTATAGTCCCCCCCATATCTCCTGTGTGACCAGATATCATTACGGTCCCCCTCAAATCTCCTATGTAACCAGATATCATTATAGTCCCCCTCATATCTCTTATGGGGGTCACTATAATGATATCTGGTCACACAAGATATATGAGGGGAACTATAATGATATCTGGTTACATAGGAGATTTGAGGGGGACCGTAAAGATATCTGGTCACACAGGAGATATGGGGGGACTATCACACAGGAGATATGGGGGGATTATAATGACAACCGGTCACACAGGAGATATGGGGGGATTATAATGACAACTGGTCACACATGATATGGGGGGGGGACTATAATGACATCCGGTCACACAGGAGATATGGGGGGGCGACTATAATGACATCTGGTCACAGGAGATATGGGTTCAATTTAACATCTGGTCACACAGGAGATATGGGGGGGGACTATAATGACAACCAGTCACACAGGAGATATGGGGGGACTATAATGACATCCTGTCACGAGATATGGGGGGCACTATAATGACATCCGGTCACATATCTTCTGTGTGACCAAATGTCATTATAGTCCCCCCTATATCTCCTGTGTGAATGGCTGTCATTATAATCCCCCCATATCTCCTGTGTGACCAGATGTCATTATAGTCCCCCCTATATCTCCTGTGTGAATGGCTGTCATTATAATCCCCCCATATCTCCTGTGTGACCATATGTCCTTATAGTTCACTCCATATCTCCTGTGTGGCCGGATATCATTATAGTCCCCCCCCATATCTTCTGTGTGACTGGATATCATTATAGTCCCTCCCAATCTCCTGTGTGACCAGATATCATTACGGTCACCCTAATATCTCTTATGTGACCGGATATCATTATAGTGCCCCCCATATCTCCTGTGTGACCGGATGTCATATTAGTCCTCCCCTGTTGAGGGAGGATCTGGAGTGACCCTTCACGATTTTCAAATTGATCCACAGAGCGTTGCCGGCAACTGAAAATGATGGAGACGTGTGTCTGTTTGGGAGGATCGAGCAGATCTCTGACCCCCCGTTTATTGTGTCGCACTTTTCATAATCTTAGAAGTTACACTTCAACCAATCAACATAAGAACACGCTCACAGTTCTTAACCTATAAGAATGCAGGAACAGTCTGTACGTCAAGGTCTCGTAGAACAATACACCTTCAGTCTCATGTCTTGTTCAGGTTGAAACAATCAAGATTTCATAACAACTATGAACTTTTACCTAGTAACAGAATTTATCGCAAAACAGCAAGATGAAGTCGAAAAGCACAAAATGAAGCCTGCTTTAATTTTTCTTAGTTTAACCCTTCACATTCCCCCCTAGATAAATTTTGTTAACTAATATGCAGAATCAGAGTTACTATCCCGAGCTATAAGGTCGAGAGGTACGGTCTTCACATGACTGGTGCCATGTTACCAGCCATGGCTGTTGCGGCGCACCCGTCCCCCCTGTATGCTACAATTTACGGATAACAATTTTTGATGACGGTGGATGAGGTCTTTTGAAGGTAGCCATGCGCTTGGCTTCAACATCTTCATCAGGTAACTTTGTGAAATCGGTGTAGAGAAGAGCAGGGGTGGCAACGCTTTTGGTATCATCATTAGCTGTCCTAGTGCAGAATTTCCTAATACATACAGAAATACACCAAAAAACAATTTTTAGTATTACATACATCACAAGGATAAAGGCAGCGATGTGTAACAAACTTTGCAAGATCCCAGCTATCCAGCCCCCAATTCCTTTGAACTAATTGGCTGGATTGAGAAAAGAGAAGGTGTCTGCCCACCAACTGTCCTTATTACGATCATTGTCTTTATCCCCTTCATGACCCAGCCTATTTTGACCTTAAAGGGAACCTACCACCCCGTTTTTTAAAAATTAGATAAAAATAGTGTGAAATAGGGGCAGAGCTGGGCTTTACATTAGGGCCTTTTCGGTGCCTTTACACCCCCGTTAGGCTGCCCAAATACCTTTGTGAAGTGGCCGTTTTCTGCTGTCGCTCAAGTGGGTCAGGTCGGATGGGCGTGGTCACAGCGCTGTTTGTCCCCCAGGATCCTGCTCATCATTACGTTGGTGGCGTAGTGGTGTGCGCATGTCCAGCAGGCGAATCCACTGCCCAGGAGATGAATAACGGCGCGGTCTTCGCTATTCAGCCGTTTACCGGTGGGCGCGGCCATCTTTCCTGTGGCCGCGCCTGCGCAGATGGAGCGCTCTGCTGCCCGGGACTTCAGGAAAATGGCCGCGGGATTCCGCGCGTGCGCAGATGGAGAAGGAAGGGAAGGAGCGCCATTTGACTTTTTCAATGAAAAATTGGCTCCAATTAGCGGACACCATGTCGCGTTTGGAGAGCCCCTGTGTGCCTAAACATTGGAGCTTCCCCCCCACAAGTGACCCCATTTTGGAAACTAGACCCCAAAAGGAGCTTATCTAGATGCATAGTGAGCACTTTAAACCCTCAGGTGCTTCACAAATTGATCCGTAAAAATGAAAAAGTACTTTTTTTTCGCAAAAAATTTCTTTTATCCTCAATTTTTTCATTTTCACATGGGCAATAGGATAAAATGGATCCTAAAATGTGTTGGGCAATTTCTCCTGAGTACACCGATACCTGATATGTGGTCACAAACCACTGTTTGTGCACACGGCAAGGCTCGGAAGGGAAGGAGCGCCATTTGAATTTTGAATGAAAAATTAGCTCCAATCGTTAGCGGACACCATATCGCGTTTGGAGAGCCCCTGTGTGCCTACACATTGGAGCTCCACTACATGTGACCCCATTTTGGAAACTAGACCCCCCAAGGAACTTATCTAGATGCATAGTGAGCACTTAGAACCACCAGGTGCTTCACAAATTGATCCATAAAAATGAAAAAGTACTTTTTTTTCACAAAAAAAATCTTTTAGCCTCAATTTTTTCATTACCACATGGGCAACAAGATAAAATGGATCCTAAAATTTATTGGGAAATTTCTCCTGAGTACACTAATATCTCACATGTGGGGGTAAACCACTGTTTGGGCACACGGCAGGGCTCGGAAGGGAAGGAGCGCCATTTGACTTTTTGAATGAAAAATTAGCTCCAATCGTTAGCGGACACCATGTCGCGTTTGGAGAGCCTCTGTGTGCCTAAACATTGGAGCTCCCCCACATGTGACCCCATTTTGGAAACTAGACCTCCCATGGAACTAATCTAGATGTGCGGTGACCACTTAAAACCCCCAAGTGCTCCACAGAAGTTTACAACGCAGAGCCGTGAAAATAAAAAATAATTTTTCTTTCCTCAAAAATGATGTTTTAGCAAGCAATTTTTTATTCTCACAAGGGTAACAGGAGAAATTGGACCCCAATAGTTGTTTCCAAGTTTGTCCTGAGTACACTGATACCCAATATGTGGGGGTAAACTACTGCTTGGGCACAGGTCGGGGCTTGGAAGGGAAGTAGTGACTTTTGAAATGCAGACTTTGATGGAATGGTCTGTGGGCGTCACGTTGCGTTTGCAGAGCCCCTGATGTGCCTAAACAGTAGAAATCCCCCACAAGTGACCCCATTTTGGAAACTAGACCCCCCATGGAACTTATCTAGATGTGTGGTGAGCACTTTGAACCCCCAAGTGCTTCACAGAAGTTTATAACGCAGAGCCAAGATAATAAAAAATAATTTTTGAGGAATGAAAAATTATGTTTTAGCAAGCAATTTTTTTACTTTCGCAAGGGTAACAGAAAAAATTGGACCCCAATAATTGTTGCCAGTTTGTCCTGAGTATGCTGGTACCCCATATGTGGGGGTAAACCACTGTTTGGGCGCACGTCGGGGCTCGGAAGGGAGGGAGCACCATTTGACTTTTTGAACGCAAGATTGGCTGGAATCAATGGAGGCGCCATGTTGCGTTTGGAGACCCCTGATGTGCCTAAAAAGTGGAAACCCCTAATCCCAATTCGAGCCATAACCCTAATCACAACCCTAACCCCAACACACTCCATAATCCCAACCCTAACCACAACACACCCCTAACCCTAACCACAAGCCTAATCTTAACCCTATTTCCAACTCTAGCCCTAATTCCAACCCTAATTCTAATTCCAACCCTAACCCTAAGGCTGTGTGCCCATGTTGCGGATTCGTGTGAGATTTTTCCGCACAATTTTTGAAAAATCCGCAAGTAAAAGGCACTGCGTTTTACCTGCGGAATAACAGCGGATTTCCAGTGTTTTTTGTGCGGATTTCACCTGCGGATTCCTATTGAGGAACAGGTGTAAAACGCTGCGGAATCTGCACAAAGAATTGACATGCTGCGGAAAATACAACACCGCTTTTCTGCGTGGTATTTTCCGCACCATGGGCACAGCGGATTTGGTTTTCCATAGGTTTACATGGTACTGTAAACCTGATGGAAAACTGCTACGAATCCACAGCGGCCAATCCGCTGCGGATCCGCAGCCAAATCCGCACCGTGTGCACATAGCCGAATTCTAACCCTAACCCTAGTTCTAACCCTAGCCCTAACCCTTGCCCTAACCCTAGTGGGAAAAAAAAATATTTTCTTTATTTTATTATTGTCCCTACCTATGGGGGTGATAAAGGGGGGGTTCATTTACTGTTTTTTTTTAATTTTGATTACTGTGATAGGTTTTATCACAATGATCAAAATGTACCTGGAACGAATCTGCCGGCTGGCAGATTCGGCGGGCGCACTGCGCATGCGCCCGCCATTTTGGAAGATGGCGGCGCCCATGGAGAAGACGGACGGACACCGGGAGGCTCGGTAAGTATGAGGGGGTGGGATCAGAGCACAGGGGGGGGGGTGGTGGATCGGAGCACGAGGGGAGCGGACAGGAGGACGGGGGAGCGGACAGGAGGACGAAGGGAAGTACGGGACAGAACGGAGGACTGGGGAGGAGATCGGTGGCGGGGGGCACATCAGGGTTTCCAGCCGTGGTCGATGATATTGCAGCATCGGCAATGGCTGGATTGTAATATTTCACCACTTTTCATAGGTGAAATATTACAAATTGCTCTGATTGGCAGTTTCACTTTCAACAGCCAATCAGAGCGATCGTAGCCACGGGGGGGGCGAAGCCACCCCCCCTGGGCTGAAGTACCACTCCCCCTGTCACTGTAGGTCGGGTGAAATTGGAGTTAACAGCATATGCGTCACAGGTCGGATTGGCTCCGACTTTCATGACGCATACGCTGTGTCACAGGTCGTGAAAGGGGTTATTATATTGATCTCTGAGTCTTTGAATGTCCTCTAACTTTAACTTCATAGTGCTATTGGGATCTATATAATGACAGCAAGAGGGTCCAATAACCTGACACATACCACCCTGTGCTGTTGTTAAGTAATCCAGTACTATAGTATGTTGATTAGTGACTATGATGAGTTGGTTTTGGACAGCAAGAGTAGTATTAAGTATATCCAATATATCCCAAATTTGATCATCTAGATAGTCTCTGGCCCTAACCAATTTATCCCACATTTGTGTAATCATAGGGTAAATGAAAATAGAACTGACAATTTTTATTGGCTATACCCATCTGTACTACATGTGGTCTCCCCGAAGAGAAAAACCAAAACATTATGCCCCTAATTCTTCCACTAGTCCGTTTAACCAGCTTGCAGTGCGATGAGTGGATCCACGTCGGCCTTCCTTCCAGCTTTACTGACGTAGGAGTGATAAGGAGGACCTGATAGGGACCGTCATACAAGGGTTCTAGTCCATGTTTTCTGACATGCCTTTTCACAACCACAAAATCACCAGGCTTCAAGTTGTGACAAGTGTTGGTTTCTGCTGAATCTGGAAGGGAAGAAGAAACAAGACCATGGGTGTTAGCAAGATTTTTACTAAGCTGAATAACATATTGAACAGCACGGTCAGTTTCCTCTGACAACTGCTGAGGCTGGACATTTGCAACTGGGGGCCTGGCACCAAACAATATCTCATATGGGGAAAGGCCATGTTTTGCAATAGGGGTAGTATGAATGTGGTACAGTACAATGGGTAGGAGCTCTGGCCATGGAGCCGTAGTCTCCTGCGTCATTTTGGTCAATTGTCCCTTCATTGTGCCGTTCAGCCTCTCAACTTTCCCACTGGATTGTGGATGGTACGGAGTATGGAGGGCTACAGTGGATCCAAGCATTGTCAGAACCTCCTGATACACATGAGAAGAAAAAGCCGAGCCTTGGTCACTTTCAACGGCTTCTGGAACACCATATCTGCATATGACTTCCATCACCAGTTTCTTTGCTGTAGTTTTTGCAGTCATGTTGGTAACGGGGAATGCTTCCGGCCAACTGGAGAACATGTCGACAACCACCAGACAATATTCATACCTTCCAGACTTAGGCAACGTGATGTGGTCTACCTGGAACCTTTGGAAAGGATAGTCGGGCTTAGCAAGGTGCTTCGGGGGTACACGTTGAAGTTGACCGGGATTGCACGTCTGACAGATGTTACATGCACGGATGAGAGCTGTCAGGACTGTAGAAATACCTGGAGCCCAGTAGAATTTTTGTACCAGGGCTAGGGCCTGTTTTTTTCCTCGATGTGTGGGCCCATGTGCCCACATGGCAATAGCAGGGTACATCCGCTTAGGAAGACACACAAGTTGGTCTTTTTTCCAGAGACCATTGTCCATACGTGCTCCATCAGCCTTCCACTGCTTCACTTCTTCATTTGGGGACATTCTCTGCATCAACATTAAGCGGTCTCGCGGGGTCCGGCAGAAAACCTCAGTCTGGCGCAGATCATCAGGTTCCTGTAGAGTCAGTGTTTCTTGTAACTGTTTACGCTGACAGCGTGTGGTCACCATAGCTGGTATGGTCAGTTCAACAGGTAGGAAGCAGCAGCTTTTGCTTGCATATCCGCAAAGGCGTTACAACAGTCTGTGGACTGTTCCCAGGATCGTGCGCCTTAAATTTGATAATGGCCACCTGAGTAGGTAATTTGATTGAGTCCATGAGGGTTTTAACAGCTTCAGCATTCTTCACTGGAGTCCCGGCGGTAGTAATAAACCCTCGATTGGCTCATAGGGCTCCGAAATCATGAGCAATACCAAATGCATACTGTGAGTCCGTGTATATATTAGCCCGCCTGTCTTTGGCCAGAACACATGCAGTAGACAGAGCCTGAAGTTCGGCTTCTTGTGCTGACTGTGAGGGAGTGCAGCTGCGTGCACTACAGTGTCTTCCGTAGTAACAGCGTATCCGGTGTGGAATCTGCCAAACTCATCAGCATATCTTGAACCATCCGTGTATAACACCAGATCAGGATTTGGAAGTGGATTTTCCTTGACATTTGATGGAGTAGCTGTCTCTTCAGTCAGGAGTTGGTAACAGTCATGTTGGAGGGAATCCTCATCACTGCCATACTTCTTGGGGACCAAGGCAGTAAAGTAGCGGGGTTGATTGTAGTACAGCGATGCAACTTGACGTAGTCAGGCAAAAAGAGTGTACACTGCAGCCGCAAGTGTCGTTGTACGGTCAAATGTCTTGGCTGTTTGAGTGTCAGTATTGCTGCAATATCATGCGGGGCAAAAATGTGCGACTCATGTCCAAGAATTATGTCTGCAGTCTTGTCATGCAATGAGTGAGCGTCGTAAACTGCCCTCATGCAACTTGGTGATGCTCGGGCCACAGGGTCGAGGCGGGCCGAATAATAGCCCACTGGCCGTTGTCTATTGCCATGCGACTGTGTGAGTACCCCTGCTGCGTGTCCTTCATTCTCAGACACATACAAATGGAATGATCGAGTATAGTCCATGATGCCCAAGGCAGGGGCGGAAGCAATAAGTCGCTTAAATTCAGAGAAGGCACGATAAAGGCTTTCCATACAAACCGGTGATCTTTCCTTATAGTTACTTATACCGTCTTTCAGGCATTGTAGAGAGGTTGCATTATGCGGGATGCGTCCGGTATCCACTGACGACAAATAAGTACAGTCCAAAAAAACGCTGGAGTTCAGTCTCATCTTTCGGAAAAGGAAGGGAGCTGACGGCTATTTTCTTTCTTTTGTGAGGTGTCTGACACACTGAAGGAGACAGTGACCCAAAAATATCACTTAACCAAGGCAGAACTGAAGTTTTGAGGCTGAAACCCGACAGTTCAGATCTGCCAGATACTTGAGGATGCTAACAGTGGCAGCAATGGCTTCCTGCTCTGTTCGTGCACACAACAAAAGATCATCCACATACTGAAGCAGCGTGACATGTGGGTGTTCTAACTGCCAGGGTAAAAGACACTCGCCCATATTTTTTGCAAACTGATTGGGACTGTTTTGGGCCCCTTGTGACAAAACTGTCCACGTCAATTGTCGTCCTTGATAAGTGAATGCAAACAGAAGCTGGCAATCTGGGTGTAATGGAATGCTGAAGAAGGCATTAGCAAAATCGATGACTGTTAACCAATCCTGAATTATCTGGGACAAAAGAGTATGTGGATTAGGCACCATCGGAGTTTCTAAAACAGTAGCTGCATTAACTGCCCGTAGATCTTGTACCAGCCGGTACACAGGGGGTTGGCCACAAGGGCGTGTTACATGGGGAAACACAGGGTACCAGGGCACCATTATCGAGTAACGTTTGTATTTGCCTCTTGAGGCCCCGCTCCTGATCATGTTTCAAAGGGTACTGATGGACTTTGGGAAAAGGGGCACCAGGTTTGAGAAACACTTTTACTGGTTCTACAGGCATTTTCCCTATATCATCTGGCCCTTTTGACCAAAGTTTGGGTGGTATCTCTGAGAGATATGGGGTGGGTCGCTGATCCTCAGGCATTATTAGGGGAGGATCTGGGCCTATCAGGGCCACCATAACCGTGGGAAGGGCGTGTAGGATACAGATCTCCTCATTGTGTTCATCTGCATAGGCGTTATATAATGTGAGGACCATCTGACCATCATCTTGGAATTGTATTCTGGAGCGGAACTGTGATAATAAATCTGCCCCCAGTAAATTTACCGGACATGTGGGAGAGATTACGAACTGAGCAGTAACTTCAGGGAAAGGTCCCACAGGGATTGGTTTTGTAAGAGTATGTTTATTGGGTCAGCCATCTACTCCAATTAAAACAAGCTCTTGGTCTGAGAATTGAATAGGGATATCCGTAGGTACATCTGATGGTTTGATTATGGAATTGTCCGCCCCAGTGTCTACCATAAACTTGACGAGGGTGTCTCCGACAGGAAGCGTGACTGATGAGCATGCCCCAGGTTTGGTGGAGGACATTGTGATGGCAGACCCTGGTTGGCCACTTCGTCAGTATGGGCGATTATCAGGATTTTGAGGCTGTCTGTAACCAGTGTATCCCCCAGAGTTCCCAGTATTCAGGTTACGGGTGGAATGGGGAACCTGAAGGTAGCATCTGTAAGCAGGAGTATGACAATCTCTATGAAAGTGACCGGGCCGGCCACAGCGCCAGCACTGCAAGTGAGAATTGGCACGGCGGGGCTGGGGAGTGGGGTTCCCAGACATAGGGTTAAAAGGGATATTGGAGTAGGGAACTGAATTTGTGTATGGTGGGAGGGCAGGAGTTGGAGTCTACTGCTGGGCAAGCCACTGATAAGGAACGAGCTGCGTCCTTGAAGCTGGAGTGGGGCTGAGGTTGGAGCAGGAATCGCTGCGGCTACTGGTTTAACCTTTGCCTTTCCTGTTGATGCAGAGCGGGCTAAATTCTTCTAAAAACTTTTTACTATTTTCAATGCATCATCCGGAGTGGAAGTTTGGATGTCAGGTCGCCAAGCTGTTGAGGGAGGATCTGGAGTGACCCTTCACGGTTGACTCTGTGATTTTCAATTTGATCCACAGAGCGTTGCCAGCAAATGAAAATGACCAGACGGAGACGTGTGTCTCTGTTTGGGAGGATTGAGCAGATCTCTGACCCCCCGTTTATTGTGTCGCACTTTTAATAATCTTAGAAGTTATACTTCAACCAATCAACATAAGAACACGCTCACAGTTCTTAACCTGTAAGAACTCAGGATCAGTCTGTACGTTAAGGTCTCGTAGAACAATACACCTTCAGTCTCATGTCTTGTTCAGGTTGAAACAATCAAGGTCTCATAACTATGAACTTTTACCTAGTAACAGAATTTATCTCAAAACAGCAAGATGAAGTCGAAAAGCACAAAATGAAGCCTGCTTTAATTTTTCTTAGTTTAACCCTTCACACCCCCATATCTCCTGTGACCAGATGTCATTATAGTTCACTCCATATCTCCTGTGTGACCGGTTGTCATTATAATCCCCCCATTTTTCCTGTGTGACTGGTTGTCATTATAGTCCCACCCATATCTCCTGTGTGGCCGGATATCATTATAGCCCCCCCATATCTTCTGTGTGACTGGATATCATTATAGTCCCTCCAAATCTCCTGTGTGACCAGATATCATTATGGTCCCCTCATATCTCTTATGTGACCGGATATCATTATAGTGCCCCCCATATCTCCTGTGTGACCGGATGTCATTGTAGTCCCCCCCATATCTCTTGTGTGACAGTATGTCATTATAGTCCCCCCCATATCTCCTGTGTGATGGAATGTCATTGTAGTCCCCCCCATATCTATTGTGTGACAGGATGTCATTTTAGTCCCCCCCATATCTCCTGAGTGACCACATATCATTATAGCCCCCCCATATCTCCTGTGTGACTGGATGTCATTATAGTACCCCCCCCATACCTCCTGTTTGACCGGATGTCATTATAATGCCCCCATATCTCCTGTGTGACCAGATGTCATTATACACAAAGAAAGAACCTGGCACTCAACTTAATGCTTGTGAGATTTTAATCGTAGTAGCCAAAAACGTTTCGGTCCTATATCTGGACCTTCATCAGTTACTACAAACGTGAGCATAAAAGAAAACACTATTTACAAATATATACAAAAAGAGACAAAAAGAAAAAACATAATGTGCAAAGAAAATATATACATAGTTCGAAGAACCACAAAGTTACAAGATGCAAGATGTCACATCCATGACAAGAAATACTTAGGTCATCTAGATAAAGAACTGGAATAGACAAGTGTCAGGCTGAGTGAGACCGCCGGATATCAAGCATGGGGGCGTGAGACAAAAAACAAGGGTGGAACATACCGTACTATGATGCAAAAGTAGAAAAATGACTGTAGTGTCATATAAGGCACAGCATAGTCTGCGTCTGTGGTAATATAAAGGAAATTACAATGGCATAGGTACGTATGAACGTGTTGTGAGGGAGAGGTAAACAGGGAGGGGGGGTTGGGGAGACAGCATACCTGGTATAGCGCAGATAGGTTTTAGGCACACAGAATGGACTGTGGATGAAGGAAAATAAAAATATCTATAGTATACCATTAGGTATACACGCTCAGAAGACGCAGCCAGTGGCGATCTGTAAGTGGAAAAATGCCAGGGACAATAGTATTATTTACGCTGATTTGTGCTGTGCTTGTGTCCAGACGCGGTATCCCCGCTAGTCTGGTGTGTAGTGAAAGTGCGCGCCTTAAATGGACAGGGGGCGGTGCCGGGACTCTGTCGCTTGGCAACCGAGGGGCGCACAGTGAAGCCAGAGATGGCGCTGCCGGAAGTAAAATGGCCGTGCGTGTCAGCTGTGCTGTGGTCTGCGTACCACAGTGTAGGAGGACGGTATGTGATGGGAGGTTCCTGGAAGAAGGAGGTGCTTGTGACGTCCAAGTGCTGTGATGATTATTACAGCAGTGCAGCTTGTCAGATGGTGAATCTATAGAACAGCGTGTGGAGGTGGAGCAGTCCAAAGGTGCTAGCTTCAGAGGGAGGGGTGGTAGCGAGAAGATGAAGACCCCAACAACATCAATACAATCGGTTCTATGGAGAAAAGGAGGACATTAGAATTGGGGCTCAAAAAACAAATAAATACACAACCATTGGAAAAATATACTGGAAAAGCTAGTAAAACCGGAAACTGATTATTATAGCAGAGGATAGAGGAAGATCCATCATATTGAAGCTTATAATATAACATGGAGGTATTAGTAAGCGGAATGGAAAAATTGATAACCCAAAAATACATGGATGTATACAAATCCTTTACATCTAAGGTGACCAGAACCACGTTTGGAGGGATGTTACCTAAGCCTTTGAGAACATTGAGAAAGGCCCCTGTATCCAGTATGAAAGATTTGGATTTCTGTATCAAAGGGGTAAGGCTAGGTTCACATTGCGTTAAGGCAATCCATTAAGAGCATAGCGCTAGCGGATTGCGCTAACGCAATGTTTCTCTAGGGTCCGCGTTCGGTGTCCCCGATCTGCGCTAGCGAGGAACGGACCTCGCCAGGCCCTCCGGGGCTTACAGGAAGACAATAGCCTGATAATCATAATCAAACCCGCCGATAAAGGCGGGGCCCTCGTTGTAATGAACAAGTTGGACTACCTGAGTGAAATCTCACGCCAATTGGGCGATACTACTATTTACCAAAGATTACAGAGGGATCCCACGGCCAACATACGTCAAAAAATCACTGACACTCTCCATAAATATACCCAATTGGGGATCTTAGACGCCAAGACCTGTGGTTTCCTCACCAACTCTAACCCGGTAATCCCGGTCTTTATATCTTTCCTAAAATACATAAAAGCCTGGAGAAACCTCCTGGAAGACCAATCATGGCTTCCACGGATTCAATACTCTCCCCCATCGCCATATATTTAGAAAAAATCCTTACCCCTTTGATACAGAAATCCAAATCTTTCATACTGGATACAGGGGCCTTTCTCAATGTTCTCAAGGGCTTAGGTAACATCCCTCCAAACGCGGTTCTGGTCACCTTAGATGTAAAGGATTTGTATACATCCATCCCACATATTGAAGGCATTAATTCCGTTCACAAGTTGCTTACACATTCCAGGATGCACGAGGACCAGATTAACCTTTGTGTGGAACTTCTAACCATTATTCTAACTATGAACCATTTTATGTTCCAGGATGATTTTTATCCCCAGATCCGCGGCACCGCAATGGGCTCTATGCCTCCCTATGCAAATTGTTATATGGCTGAATTTGAGGAGAGCCTCATCTACAGTAACCCACTCTACCTCGTCCACGTTCTCCTTTGGAGACGTTATATAGATGATGTCTTCTGCATTTGGGGGGGCTCGTTGGAGTCCCTTGCCTCTTTCTTTGAATGGCTCAATGCATCATGGCCAGGTATCTCTTTTACGATGTCCCATGATCCACACAGGATCAACTTCTTGGACACTATGGTCATACTGAACTCTGACGGCTCACTGTCTACTAACCTATACACGAAGAGTACAGACCGCAATAGTCTATTACACTACACAAGCCTTCACTACTAAGCGATCCATTCCAAAATCCCAGTTCCACCGGGTCTCGAACATCGTTTCAGACACAGACCTCCGCTCTCAAAGGCTGAAAGAGATGACTTCTAAATTCTTAGACCGTGGTTATCCGATTGAGGTTCTCAACAATGCATGTAGACCTTCTACGCCCAGACTCAACAGATCCTCGGCTCGTGTCCCGTTCGTACACTCATTCCATCCGTTTGCTTACATTATACATAAAACGATACGCAGACATTGGCCTTTATTGGCCAGGGCACACCCAGATATCCCGGAGTTTCAAGAACCTTTTTTACCCTGTTTTAGACGGGCCCCCAACCTGAAAGACTCGCTGGTAAAAGCGGACATTGGCACAAATAAATTGGCACTTCGCCAACGATTTCTCCAAAATCCTACAACGGGGACCTTCCCCTGCCTCCATTGTACCCAGTGTAATAACGTCCTTAAGGGTACATCCTTCCACCATCCCCACTCGGGTAAGACCTTCAAGATTCCTGACTTCTTCACATGTGAGACCTCCTGGGTCGTATATCTTATAAAATGCCCCTGTGGCCTGATGTACGTAGGGGAAACCACACAGTCCATCCGCGATAGAATTTCTAAGCACAAATTCACCATACGGTGCAAAAATCTACTCTTGCCAATCCCTCTACATTTTATAACTCAGGGCCACAATCTCACCCAGTTAAAATTTCAGGTGATCGAACACATACCAGCACCCAGACGTGGGGGTAATAGGATTGCCATATTAAAACGTCGTGAGGCCTTCTGGATACACACTTTGGAAACCCTCCATCCCAGAGGCCTTAACAGAGACTACGATCTAATTATAGCATAGATGGTTAGCACTCGACCATGTAGAGAAAAGGTGCTAGTGAAAAGGAACCAAAGATTCCGTAAGTCCAAAATAGATATAGAATCACTGCACTCAATAGATAAGTATGCTTTCAAGTGAATAAATTTTATTTACGGTGGTGGATGAAGCGACAGTATTTTGACGTTTCGGCCGAACTCCGGCCTTTATCACATAGTCGCTGGAAAAAATATAAAACAATATATACAATCAGAATGTTTCATATACAAATATACAAGATATTTACAAAATATAAGAGAGCCAGTCTATCCAGGTTGATATGGGTGCAGATATGAAGATGCATCTAGGCTGGCAACATCCAAGAAAAAGACACTGGGTATCAGTAGTACAGGAATAGGTATAAAGCGTAAATGATTAAATCCAAATTAAATAAAATAAACATGGAGCATACCCTTTAAGGTCACCGAAAGGTTATTGGCACCGTTTATTGGGATATCTCAAATTGCTGATATATATCCTAGAGGTGAAAGGAGAGGGGGAAGAATAGTTAAGAAGGTAGCCTAAATATCACTGGCCAAGTGTAACATTGAGAACAAGGACTTAGATGTAGTTTATGGTGGTGCGTCTCTCAATGATTTAATATGGCGTGACCGTGGGTGGAGGAAGGAAAAAAGAGAAGAAGAACCAAAAGGAGAAAAAAGGGGAAGAATATGCATATGTATATATATATGTACCAGTTTAGTGGATGATCCAGGAGGGGTTTGCAGCAAGCCAAAGGAGCGCTGTCCTGACCGCTGTCCAGTACTTACAAGAAATAGGAGGCGCAGTGGCTCCAGCAAGACTACTGCGCCTCCTATTTCTTGTAAGTACTGTTGCACACATTCAGTGCTCACCCAATAATCGACTCCATCGCCATCACATGCCACTTACCCTGACAACTTTGCCCACTATAGCTCAAGCACCACAGTCAGGACAGCGCTCCTTTGGCTTGCTGCAAACCCCTCCTGGATCATCCACTAAACTGGTACATATATATATACATATGCATATTCTTCCCCTTTTTTCTCCTTTTGGTTCTTCTTCTCTTTTTTCCTTCCTCCACCCACGGTCACGCCATATTAAATCATTGAGAGACGCACCACCATAAACTACATCTAAGTCCTTGTTCTCAATGTTACACTTGGCCAGTGATATTTAGGCTACCTTCTTAACTATTCTTCCCCCTCTCCTTTCACCTCTAGGATATATATCAGCAATTTGAGATATCCCAATAAACGGTGCCAATAACCTTTCAGTGACCTTAAAGGGTATGCTCCATGTTTATTTTATTTAATTTGGATTTAATCATTTACGCTTTATACCTATTCCTGTACTACTGATACCCAGTGTCTTTTTCTTGGATGTTGCCAGCCTAGATGCATCTTCATATCTGCACCCATATCAACCTGGATAGACTGGCTCTCTTATATTTTGTAAATATCTTGTATATTTGTATATGAAACATTCTGATTGTATATATTGTTTTATATTTTTTCCAGCGACTATGTGATAAAGGCCGGAGTTCGGCCGAAACGTCAAAATACTGTCGCTTCATCCACCACCGTAAATAAAATTTATTCACTTGAAAGCATACTTATCTATTGAGTGCAGTGATTCTATATCTATTAGAGACTACGATCTGGCATCCTTTATATAATATAGCCCGGTCTCTTGACACGATATTGGTGACCTCTCATGTGGTCCCCCTGCTCTCCACTACAGAGGCTTAGACCATATGATATTGGTCCTTTTATATGTATTTTTGGGTTATCAATTTTTCCATTCCGCTTACTAATACCTCCATGTTATATTATAAGCTTCAATATGATGGATCTTCCTATATCCTCTGCTATAATAATCAGTTTCCGGTTTTACTAGCTTTTCCAGTATATTTTTCCAATGGTTGTGTATTTATTTGTTTTTTGAGCCCCAATTCTAATGTCCTCCTTTTCTCCATAGAACCGATTGTATTGATGTTGTTGGGGTCTTCATCTTCTCGCTACCACCCCTCCCTCCGAAGCTAGCACCTTTGGACTGCTCCACCTCCACACGCTGTTCTATAGATTCACCATCTGACAAGCTGCACTGCTGTAATAATCATCACAGCACTTGGACGTCACAAGCACCTCCTTCTTCCAGGAACCTCCCATCACATACCGTCCTCCTACACTGTGGTACGCAGACCACAGCACAGCTGACACGCACGGCCATTTTACTTCCGGCAGCGCCATCTCTGGCTTCACTGTGCGCCCCTCGGTTGCCAAGCGACAGAGTCCCGGCACCGCCCCCTGTCCATTTAAGGCGCGCACTTTCACTACACACCAGACTAGCGGGGATACCGCGTCTGGACACAAGCACAGCACAAATCAGCGTAAATAATACTATTGTCCCTGGCATTTTTCCACTTACAGATCGCCACTGGCTGCGTCTTCTGAGCGTGTATACCTAATGGTATACTATAGATATTTTTATTTTCCTTCATCCACAGTCCATTCTGTGTGCCTAAAACCTATCTGCGCTATACCAGGTATGCTGTCTCCCCAACCCCCCCTCCCTGTTTACCTCTCCCTCACAACACGTTCATACGTACCTATGCCATTGTAATTTCCTTTATATTACCACAGACGCAGACTATGCTGTGCCTTATATGACACTACAGTCATTTTTCTACTTTTGCATCATAGTACGGTATGTTCCACCCTTATGTTTTTTGTCTCACGCCCCCATGCTTGATATCCGGCGGTCTCACTCAGCCTGACACTTGTCTATTCCAGTTCTTTATCTAGATGACCTAAGTATTTCTTGTCATGGATGTGACATCTTGCATCTTGTAACTTTGTGGTTCTTCGAACTATGTATATATTTTCTTTACACATTATGTTTTTTCTTTTTGTCTCTTTTTATATATATTTGTAAATAGTGTTTTCTTTTATGCTCACGTTTGTAGTAACTGATGAAGGTCCAGATATAGGACTGAAACTTTTTGGCTACTACGATTAAAATCTCACAAGCATTAAGTTGAGTGCCAGGTTCTTTCTTTGAGTATCACAAGGTCTGGGAACCTACCTGGGCACCACTAGTAGTAGTGCACACGGCCTTATCCTTCAGATGTCATTATAGTGACCCCATATCTCCTGTGTGAGCGGATGTCATTATAGTCCCCCCATATCTCCTGTGTGAGCGGATGTCATTATAGTGACCCCATATCTCCTGTGTGACCGGATGTCATTATAGTGACCCCATATCTCCTGTGTGAGCGGATGTCATTATAGTCCCCCCATATCTCCTGTGTGAGCGGATGTCATTATAGTGACCCCATATCTCCTGTGTGAGCGGATGTCATTATAGTGCCCCCATATCTCCTGTGTGAGCGGATGTCATTATAGTCCCCCCATATCTCCTGTGTGGCCGGATATCATTATAGTGACCCCATATCTCCTGTGTGACCGAATGTCATTATAGTGCCCCCATATCTCCTGTGTGGCCGGATATCATTATAGCCCCCCCATATCTTCTGTGTGACTGGATGTCATTATAGTGCCCCCATATCTCCTGTGTGACCGGATGTCATTATAGTGACCCCATATCTCCTGTGTGAGCGGATGTCATTATAGTCCCCCCATATCTCCTGTGTGAGCGGATGTCATTATAGTCCCCCCATATCTCCTGTGTGGCCGGATATCATTATAGTGACCCCATATCTCCTGTGTGGCCGGATATCATTATAGTGACCCCATATCTCCTGTGTGGCCGGATATCATTATAGTGACCCCATATCTCCTGTGTGACCGAATGTCATTATAGTGCCCCCATATCTCCTGTGTGACCGGATGTCATTATAGTCCCCTCATATCTCCTGTCTGACCAGATGTCATTATAGTCCCCCCCACCATATCTCCTGTGTGACCAGAGAGGATTTCATAGAGCTGGACTCATTGTAGTTATCACACAGATTTATTTACAGAGCAATGTAAGGGGGATTCGCTACGTGGACAGAGAGGTATAGTACACGTCATCACAACTTAAGGGAGAAAGAGGTTCCGCAGGAGCAGCCATGCGCAGCCTGAGGGTTGTGTGAAAGCTGGAAGGAACTTCTGATCAACTCCTCACAATATTCGATGGTGCTTCCTCGGATCAGTTGCAGACTGTGCACATCAACCACCACGTGCGCCCCGTCCTCCCCAAACACCCTGCGGGTGAGAGAGAGACAGCGTGAACCCAACTCCACCTGTGATTCTTTAAAAGTCTCCACATCTACTGAATCATCCAAAATATCTGCAACTGAAGTCACCGAAAGATCCATGCGGTGCCGCCCCACAGAGATCCGCACGCTTCTACCCAACAAAGATGCACGCACTGCTGCCCCACACAGATCCGTGCGCTGCTACCCAGCAGTGATTCACACGCTTCTACTCAACAGAGATCAATGCACTGACGCTTCGCAGAGATCCAGGCGCTAGGATTCTTCTACATGACTAAATACAAGGATGGTAAAGGGTGTGTAGACTTTTTATATCTACTGTATTTTATGATCATCCCGGCTTCTTCTTTACTTACTACTCATCAACTCTCCCCCTCCTCCACACGTCATGTTTCCCCTCCTGCCACTCTCCCTGATTGTATCCTATACTACTTCATTCTCTCAACTCCACTCCATTCCTCCTACCTCTGCTCATCCTCTCCTTCTCCCTTCATTGGCTTGTGGCCCTCTCATTGTCTTCAGCACCCACTCCATTTCTTCTCTCAAGCTTGACCTCCCTTCCCCCTCTGCTCATCCTATTTACCCCCTCCGCTCATCCCCCTATTTTCTCCCCCCCACCTCCACTTGTCCTCCTCTCTCCCCCTCAACTCGTCCTCTTCCTCCCATTTTCTCCCCACATCCCCCTCCACTCATATATACCCCCCTCCGCTTGTCCTCTCTTCCTATTCCCCCCTCCGCTCAACCTATTTACCCCATCCATTCATCCTCTCTCCCCCTCCGCTCATTCTATTTACCCCCTCCACTCGTCCTCCCTTCCCTGCTCATCCTCCCTTCCCCGCTCATCCTCCCTTCCCCCTATCCCTCCGGTCTTCTCCCTTCCTCCTATCCCCCCCCCCCTGTCTTCTCCCTTCCTCCTATCCCCCCCCCCCGTCTTCTCCCTTCCTCCTATCCCCCCCCCTGTCTTCTCCCTTCCTCCTATCCCCCCCCCCCCGGTCTTCTCCCTTCCTCCTATCCCCCCCCCCGGTCTTCTCCCTTCCTCCTATCCCCCCCCCCCCGGTCTTCTCCCTTCCTCCTATCCCCCCCCCCCCCCCGGTCTTCTCCCTTCCTCCTATCCCCCCCCCCTTTGTTATGTTACCACATTGCTTCATGATTTTCACTTCTGCTTTTATGTCCTGAGCCCTGTTCTGCATTTCACCATTTCTCGGCGGCCCCTCACCTGTCCTCGTCTGTCACACATGTGTCCAGAGAGAATTTGTACTGAAATCCCGAGCAGCCGCCGCTGTCCACCTGAAGCCTCAGGAACTCGGGGCCACTGGTCACTTGCCGCAGTCTCTGCAATACAGATGTGACGCCACGTCACTACACAAGATGTCACCTGCTTTATATGGCGAGATATAGAGATCAGCTGGCACTAGGGGATGGCGCCATTCACACCTGGGTTTCATGTGGGGGTGTGAACAAGGCGCCACCCTCCAGGAGCCACAGGTGGGACGGCTCTTACTCGCACACAGCTCTCCGCCAGGTAAACGCCGCCATCCGCTGCCGCGTCAGATGCGCCCCGCACAGGCCGGCCGAATGCTGCCCACAAGGGATGGAGGCTCCTGCAGAAGACAACGGGCCAATTAGAGCAAACCCCCAGCTGTGGCCCCAAGGACAACATGGCACTGAGGGAACAGGAGCTCGTCTCGAATGTCCCCCATACACAAGTGGCCAATGGGGGAAGGGGATAAGCTGCTACCTCTGTCCGGACACCACGAGACCCCTCTGTCCTCTACCTTCCTCAGCCCTCCTCCTCCTCACAAGACCCCTCCGCCTTACAAGACCCCTTCGTCCTCCTCCGTCTTCCCTTCCTCCTGTACCCCAGCTCCTCCGGGCTATCGTGGTGGTCGGGGACCTGGGATCCACTGTGCAACCGAGAGCAAAGGGGGAGGTTTAGGCCTCAGTTGGTCGCGGGTTAGTGTCGCATTGCTGACTACTTGTTCTGTCTGCACCGGACTGGGTACTGCCGCTCTTGTCTCCGCATGTCACACATAAGTAACGACTCAGCAGCAGTGAGAGGACGCAACAGTTGGTGACATGGAGGGAGGCGGAGGAGTACAGGGACTCCAGGGAGGAGCCCCGGGCACCGCTCACCTCCGCCGCGGCCTCAGCAGCACCGAACACACTGCACGAGCTGCCGCCATAGCGCTACAGACACGCCCCCGGGCATCCGCCTCTCTGATTGGAGAACTAACAACATCACGTGACGTCACCTTGGCAATGCGGAAGGGCGGAACAGTCACGAGAAGTCACAAGACCCTTAGCTGAGGTAAGATTCGGAGGATCGGTCGGACGGGTCTGCTGGGGGAGACGAGAGGACGGAGGGGGTCTGCTGGGGGAGAGGGGGGGACGGAGAGGTCTGTTGGGGGAGAGGGGGGGGACTGAGAGGTCTGTTGGGGGAGAGGGGGGGGGACTGAGAGGTCTGTTGGGGGAGAGGGGGGGGGACTGAGAGGTCTGTTGGGGGAGAGGGGGGGACGGAGAGGTCTGTTGGGGGAGAGGGGGGACGGAGAGGTCTGTTGGGGGAGAGGGGGGGGACGGAGAGGTCTGTTGGGGGAGAGAGGGGACGGAGAGGTCTAGGGGAGTGAGAGGGGGTAAGTAGGGTCTGCGGGGAGAGAGGGGGTCGGGGGGTCTGTAGTTTGTGCAGCAGCAGTTTAAAGAACTCGGGCTGCATAAATAAGAGATACTGGGGACAGAGATGATGGGAGTGATACTCTCTGTGTAAGGCCGGTGTCCCACTTGCAAGTGCAATGCGAGAAACTCACGCATCAATATCTGGCACTGCCGCAGGCGGTTCGGACCGGAGCGTTCAGCTGCATAGAAATACTGAACGCGCTGGTGGCAGTGCTGGGTATTGATGCGAGAGACTCGTGCGAGTTTCTCATATTGCAGTTGCAAGTTTGACCCCGGCCTCAGGCTGCTGTCATCTCCCGCAGTTCGGGGCCTTTCCTTTCTATATAGTGATATGGAGACAAAGGAAGAAGGGCACGCATCCCCTCTGTGATCCTCCGTCAGGGTGAATGACTAGAGGAATAGGTGTCCTCTCTCCTGGGAGTGATGGACTTTATAGTGAACACCATGAAGAGCGTAAAGTGACCAACGGCCGCCCAATACGGGGGCAAATGCACCACGTTTCTACTCTCACATCAGGGTCCTTCAGCCACGTGGACACTTTCATGTGCTATAGAAACACAACAAATGCAACAGCAGCTAAACTAAAAGTGCGCAGATTTTATACAAGGAAACGATGACTGTCATGTGAAAAGGATCCCCAAAAAATGCTAATTAGGGATTTAAATACTTGTTATATTCAAAGAATATTCCTGTGTACTCTTTAAATAAAATCTTGCAAGTTTTTGTTGGTATCAGGGTTTTGCAATGCTCTCTGATTACACAGCAAAAAAACTGTTGACGGATTCCCTTTGCAAGCTGAAAAGAATCTGCTGGTGATGAGAAACTAGACTACTTAAAGGGAACCTACCTTCGGATACGCGTGTCCTATCCCGTGGCTGTATCATCTCAATGCTGTGGGTGCCAGTTACTGAGCCGCGCACAGACGAGTCCCCGGTGGCTTTTCCTGCCCTGGATTGACAGGTCTCTGCCTATACGTGCACAGAGGCATGGAGAAGCCGCCCAGGACCCTCCTTTTCCACTAGTCTGCAGCACGGCTCGGTCTTATACTTTTCCAGTGAGAATTGTGTAATTGTAGCAGCTGATATGGAATCTAATAGCCGGTGTCTGTGGTGCCCGATATATGGAGAATTATTTCATCAGTCCAGGTTTGTCTAGCATTACATGGACTTGTCACACCTCCAGATTTCTGCCAGTACTTGTTGATATCAGTGGAGTATTTGTTGTCCCTTGATGTAAGATTCTTCATCTTTTCAGTGTTCATTCAGGTATATATACAGTGCCTACAAGTAGTATTCAACCCCCTGCAGATTTAGCAGGTTTAATAAGATGCAAATAAGTTAGAGCCTTCAAACTTCAAACAAGAGCAGGATTTATTATCAGATGCATAAATCTTACAAACCAAAAAGTTTTGTTGCTCAGTTAAATTTTTATAAATTTTAAACATAAAAGTGTGGGTCAATTATTATTCAACCCCTAGGTTTAATATTTTGTGGAATAACCTTTGTTTGCAATTACAGCTAATAATCGTCTTTTATAAGACCTGATCAGGCCGGCACAGGTCTCTGGAGTTATCTTGGCCCACTCCTCCATGCAGATCTTCTCCAAGTTATCTAGGTTCTTTGGGTGTCTCATGTGGACTTTAATCTTGAGCTCCTTCCACAAGTTTTCAATTGGGTTAAGGTCAGGAGACTGACTAGGCCACTGCAACACCTTGATTTTTTTGCCTCTTGAACCAGGCCTTGGTTTTCTTGGCTGTGTGCTTTGGGTCGTTGTCTTGTTGGAAGATGAAATGACGACCCATCTTAAGATCCTTGATGGAGGAGCGGAGGTTCTTGGCCAAAATCTCCAGGTAGTCCGTGCTATCCATCTTCCCATGGATGCGGACCAGATGGCCAGGCCCCTTGGCTGAGAAACAGCCCCACAGCATGATGCTGCCACCACCATGCTTGACTGTAGGGATGGTATTCTTGGGGTCGTATGCAGTGCCATCCAGTCTCCAAACGTCACGTGTGTGGTTGGCACCAAAGATCTCGATCTTGGTCTCATCAGACCAGAGAACCTTGAACCAGTCAGTCTCAGAGTCCTCCAAGTGATCATGAGCAAACTGTAGACGAGCCTTGACATGACGCTTTGAAAGTAAGGGTACCTTACGGGCTCGTCTGGAACGGAGACCATTGCGGTGGAGTACGTTACTTATGGTATTGACTGAAACCAATGTCCCCACTGCCATGAGATCTTCCCGGAGCTCCTTCCTTGTTGTCCTTGGGTTAGCCTTGACTCTTCGGACAAGCCTGGCCTCGGCACGGGAGGAAACTTTCAAAGGCTGTCCAGGCCGTGGAAGGCTAACAGTAGTTCCATAAGCCTTTCACTTCCGGATGATGCTCCCAATAGTGGAGACAGGTAGGCCCAACTCCTTGGAAAGGGTTTTGTACCCCTTGCCAGCCTTGTGACCCTCCACGATCTTGTCTCTGATGGCCTTGGAATGCTCCTTTGTTTTTCCCTACCCGTGCCCTCCGCTCCGCTAATGACCTCAGGTTAGCATCCTCAATAATCAGAACCTCCCACTCCCGTCTCCAAGACTTTACACGTGCTGCGCCGATTCTTTGGAATGCACTACCTAGGTTAATACGATTAATCCCCAATCCCCACAGTTTTAAGCGTGCCTTAAAAACGCATTTGTTCAGACTGGCCTACCGCCTCAACGCATTAACCTAACTATCCCTGTGTGGCCTATTAAAAATAGAAAAAAAAAACAAAACACATCAGGTTCCTTGCATCGTGTTCTCATACACTTTATGCAGTTAATAGCCCTCTGTGTCTGTACTGCTACATACTTAGGCTGTTAACTGGTTCATGCAGCTTTACATGAACACCCGAGCCTTACACTATGGCTGGTCCAAATAACTAAAGCAATTGTTACCATCCACCTCTCGTGTCTCCCCTTTTCCTCATAGTTTGTAAGCTTGCGAGCAGGGCCCTCATTCCTCCTGGTATCTATTTTGAACTGTGATTTCTGTTATGCTGTTATGTCTATTGTGTGTACAAGTCCCCTCTATAAGTTGTAAAGCGCTGCGGAATATGTTGGCGTTATATAAATAAAAATTATTATTATTATTTCCCATGTTGACCATGTTTGAGTGCTGTTCACAAGTTTGGGGAGGGTCTTAAATAGTCAGAAAAGGCTGGAAAAAGACATAATTAATCCAAACATGTGAAGCTCATTGTTCTTTGTGCCTGAACTACTTCTTAATACTTTAGGGGAACCAAACAGAATTCTGGGGGGTTGAATAATAAATGACCCTCTGAAAAAACGTTTCCCAATTTAAAAAAAAAAATAATCAAAGAAATAACATTTTTTTTTTGCTGCAGTGCATTTCACACTTCCAGGCTGATCTACAGTCCAAATGTCACAATGCCAAGTTAATTCCAAATGTGTAAACCTGCTAAATCTGCAGGGGGTTGAATACTACTTGTAGGCACTGTAGTTTTCAGATGGGGCTACATCAGCGGTTTCTGTCCACGGCGCTGGTGGCTCTTCATTACCTTTGCTTTGTCCACAGTTAGGGTATGTCTCCACGTTCAGGATTGCATCAGGATTTGGTCAGGATTTTCCATCAGTATTTGTAAGCCAAAACCAGGAGTGGAACAATCAGAGGAAAAGTATAATAGAAGCATATGCACCACTTCTGCATTTATCACCCACTCCTGGTTTTGGCTTACAAATACTGATGGAAAATCCTGACCAAATCCTGATGCAATCCTGAACGTGGAGACATACCCTTAGGATTATTTTTTGAATATGAGCTTTTTATCTCCTAAATAGTAATGTTTTGGGATTATTTTTATGT
Source organism: Ranitomeya variabilis (assembly GCF_051348905.1). Classification (NCBI taxonomy): domain Eukaryota; kingdom Metazoa; phylum Chordata; class Amphibia; order Anura; family Dendrobatidae; genus Ranitomeya; species Ranitomeya variabilis. Next base: position 712,338,410 of record NC_135232.1, read on the forward strand.
TGTATTTCTTTCCATGTATAAATTAATCCATGCCGTCTTGGTGGTTTTGCGCCGTTTGAGTTTCTGCATTTTATTCCACATACCTGAAGAAGGACCCTGATGTGACAGTCGAAACACGTTGCAATAATCTGCAGTAGAGTTAGCTGTACCTCCCCGATAGCGGAGCATTTCTACATAGTCGGTAAGGAACGTTTCGCTTCACTCTGTGCTTCCTCTTGGCAGCAGGAATCATGTTGCTGGGTCATCCGGCTGAGTTGCTGCTGCTGCTGCTCTTCGTCCCTATTGTGTTCAATGAACCTCTTGTGTACAAAGACTGTGGTGAGTAAATGGGAGTGGGGGATGGGTTGCTCATGATATGGGTTCAGGATCTTACCTGGTATCTCCTTCCTGTAGGCTGCGATAAGGGGAAACTGATAAGTGTGGATGTGTCTCCATGTCCTAAGCAGCCATGTCCCCTGGTGAGGGGCAGTAGCTACAGTATTAATGTGACCTTCATAAGCGGTAAGTTTAGAATCTGTTTTCTCACTCTGCCCCCCCATATCCTTCCACTTCTGTCAGCAGTTGATTGTTGGTCTGTTGTGCACAGATGAGGTGACCCCAAGCTGCAGCGCGATCGTCCATGGCATCATAGAAGGGTTGCCCGTGCCATTCCCACTCCCAGAGTCAGATGGGTGTAAAAGTGGCATTGCCTGCCCTCTTCAGAATGGTGTCACCTACACGTATCTCACCAAGATGGACATCAAACCTATGTACCCAAAGGTAAGTAGGGGGTGCCAGGCGAGCAGAACACCCCCACACACTCTGCAGGCACTCACCTGCCCTATTTATCTGCAGATGAAATTGGTGGTGAAGTGGGAACTGCATGACGCCGACTCCAAGAACCTGTTCTGCTGGCTGATCCCGGTGGAGATCACAGACGGCTGAGTCTCTGCCCCGCATCCCACCCGACCCTCTCTAACCCATGCTGCTGACTGCCATGCAGTTTTAACACAAACAAGAAATTGAAATGTCTTTCTAATTTTGTAATAAAACTTTATTTTCCTGTGTGATCCTACGAGTGCCACAATAAAGCGTTAGCTTCTTGAGCAAGTCTTGTGCCTCATTCATTAGACATGGAGAAGTGGCCCACAGTCGCTGGTGTCACGATCGGTAATATATGAACCCAAAGAGAGATGGGACTGCTGGGGTAACCCCTCACAGTGGAGCAGAAGCCCTCACACCATGGGTGCTGTTTTCAGATAATGACAGGTGAATGACTGCTGGGTCACACACCACCCCATCACTGTACAGGACCTCAGCTATCTACTTCAGGACTATTGTCACCATGCCAATGTAATGAGAGTAGCTGCACACAAGCCCCAGCCAGGAGGACCACTACTGCCCTCATCCAGCAGGGAGCCAGCCCCCAAGCCACTGCACTGTCCTGAAAGTTTCCAGTTGAGTTAACATTGGTTCCAGCTTGTCCTCCTGAGCAGCCCGATAACTGAACTGTAGAAATTCACAGGCAGCATCACACCATCCCGAAACCCTCACAGCCCTCACTGATGGCGAGCTTCAGCAGCCGATGCATCTCCTCATAGGAGTCGTATGTGGGCAAACACAGCTGGTTAAAACTGCAAAGAGAAATCAGCATTATACAAGGGTCACCTGGACATTTGCATCACCGAGCGAGCATACTGACTCCAGCGTCTACATGTTGTACAAGGGCCAACATCAATGATTATTCTGTTTTTGTGAAAAAGCATATTTTGCCAAAGCAAAGAGAAATTTTTTGGGCGAGCCTGTGGCCACAAGTGACAAGAAGGCCAGTGTCCTCCAGTCCAGAAGAGAAGAGGTCATACACCCAGGATACCTCAAAACAGATGTAGAACCAGAAATGTCCAAAATGAAAGCTAATGGTTTTATTTAATGTGCTTCAAAGTAAAGATGACTTCTTCCTCGGGACAAAACCACATGTATACCTGGTATACATGTGGTTGTGTCCTGAGGAAGTCATCTGAACTTCGAAATGCGTTAAATAAAAACACCATCTTTCATTTTGGATATATCTGGTTCTACATCTTACTCGGCAGCGCGGATTACATCCACAAATCTTATTGTATCCGATACGGTCATTTGCTGACCTGTGGATCTGCTGCAGCTGATATCTCCATTAAGATCTATACGCCATGCTAATAGATCTATCAGGTTAGTATAATCTATCAATTTTTTATCCATCGGATAAGACCCTATGTGCGCTGATCTCTCTTACAGTTTCCTCCTTACCCAGGATACCTCAGGACACATGGCAGGGACATGACATAATAGCAGCTCATTGATGTACGTGGTATTCTCACGCAGTTCTGGGACGGCAGCTACAAATCTACATGCCATCAATACGCTGCAGCTTATGAACAATCTAAAGTCTGTTTTAGCTCCCATCTAATCCCTCTCCTGTCCAGATTCAGCTCTGTCACATTATAACAACTTATATAGCCAACTAACATGGTAACAATCATTCAGCTATCTGTACCTATAGGGACTTAGGCTACGTTCACATTTGCGGTCAGCGCCGCAGCGTCGCCGCATGCGTCATGCGCCCCTATATTTAACATGGGGGCGCATGGACATGCGTTGTGCTGCGTTTTGCGCCGCATGGCCGCAAGCGTTGGACGCAAGAAACGCATCAAGTTGCATTTTTTTTTGCGTCCAACTTTCGGCCAAAAAGGACGCATGCGGCGCAAAACGCAGCGTTTTAGCGTGCGTTTTGCCGCGTTTTTGTTTGCGTTGTGCGCTGCGGCGCCGACGCTGCGGCGCACAACGCAAATGTGAACGTAGCCTTAGAGACCCATCATCAAATTCATCATAGCAACCCAAAAAAAAAGGATGACATAAGGTCAGACCAAATACCATAACCAACACACTTTATTAACAATTATTAAAACAAGTGTACAGGAGGTGATACACAAATTGGCGACATATATGAGGACATTGTAAGAATAGCAGGAGGCACGTACACAGGAATGTAAGTCCACAAAAAATTAAATAACTACCACTACTAGTATCAATAGCTTAATTAATCCCATAGGGTGTCATCACCAAATATGAAAAAAATGCAGAAATAATAACAAAAAAATTAGCAAAATGAAACAAATGCACAGAGTGATGCACAGCGGTAGGGGATAAAATCTGCATGCGGAGGCCAGGAAAAATCCCTATAAACCACAATCATAGAATCACCTTAGGCATAGCCATAAACACCAATTAGATGTAGATTCAATATCGGGCCAGTGATAAAGACCAGCATTAGTCAAGCCATAATCCAATAGAAAATGCTGCAGAATTTACCCACCGCAAAGTAGACTGTCAATCCTGGGGACGCGCCTCCGCCCCAACGCGCGTTTCGGAAAACACCCTGATGAAGGTTGTGTTTTCCGAAACGCGCGTTGGGGCGGAGGCGCGTTCCCAGGATTGACAGTCTACTTTGCGGTGGGTAAATTCTGCAGCATTTTCTATTGGATTATGGCCTGACTAATGCTGGTCTTGATCACTGGCCCGATATTGAATCTACATCTAATTGGTGTTTATGGCTATGCCTAAGGTGATTCTATGATTGTGGTTTATAGGGATTTTTCCTGGCCTCCGCATGCAGATTTTATCCCCTACCACTGTGCATCACTCTGTGCATTAGTTTCATTTTTTCATTTTGCTAATTTTTTTGTTATTATTTCTGCATTTTTTTCATATTTGGTGATGACACCCTATGGGATTAATTAAGCTATTGATACTAGTAGTGGTAGTTACTTAATTTTTTGTGGACTTACATTCCTGTGTACGTGCCTCCTGCTATTCTTACAATGTCCTCATATATGTCGCCAATTTGTTTATCACCTCCTGTACACTTGTTTTAATGTTAATAAAGTGTTTTGGTTATGGTATTTGGTCTGACCTTATGTCATCCTTTTTTTGGGTTGCTCTGTCACATTATAGTAAGACATTGCCGAATACCCTGGATGACGCTGCACGCAGAACAACCCGGCACAGATGATATAAAGCCAGACATATGTTTTCTGAAGGTAGCGGGCGTAAGTGGAGAAAATCATGTTCAGAAGAAGACTTCACACACTACAAGTTCAAGCTTGAACTTGTAACTCTATCTGGTAAAAACAAAAGGGACTTTGCATCCTCATCACGTCACTGTCCAATTATCCCAAACGACTCTTCGAAACTTTACACTAGCACCTGAGCCCAAATGTATAAACCTTGATCACCAACCTCAGCACTGATGATCTGGCCACTTAAAAGTGTATTTCCTAGAAAAAGAAATCCCAATATCCACATAATCACCTCAGACCCTGGATCCCCTTCCCTCCCACAACTCAAGCTCACTTTGAACCTGTTACAGAAGTTACCCAAGTGCTCGCTTCTTCTCACCCTACAACCTTCACCAGTGACCCTATTCCCTCACATCTGTCCCTCTCCACCTAACTAAAATATTCAATTTCTCTCTTCCAGTATCTTTCCCTCTTCATTCAAATACACCATCATAACCCCTTTACTTAAAAAAACTCCTCTGGACCACAACTGCTCTGCTAACTACAGAGCCGTCACTAATCGCCCTTCATTTCTAAACCAAAATGCTTGGTCCACACCAGACTGATCTCTCAGATAATGCTCTGCTTCACCCGGTACAATCTGGTTTCCGCTCTTTACACTCTACAGATACTGCCCTCACTAAAGTGTCTAATGATCTAATAACAGCTAAATCTAATAGTCACTGCTGATTCTCTTGGATCTCTCCGCAGCATAAGACCCAGCGGATGACCAGCTCCTCCTCACTATGCTCTGCTGTATCCACCTCAAGAACACCGCTCTCTACTGGTTATCTTCCTACCTTTCTGATAACTCTTTTCACTGTATCTTTTGGTGGCTCTTATGCCTTTGATTTTCCCCATACTTTCAAGGGTTCAGTCTTAGCTCACCTCCTCTTACTGTTGGGACTCCTCAGTTTTCAGTCCTAGATCCCCTTTTACTGTCGGGGTTCCTCACTGTTCAGTCCTAGGTCACTTCCTCTTACTGTTGGGACTCCTCAGGGTTCAGTACTCGCTCCCCTCTTACTGTTGGGGCTCATCAGGTTTCAATCATAGGTCCCCTCTTATGTTTGGGGGTATCTCAGGGTTTAATCCTAGAATACTGCTTTTTACTGTTTAGGCCCCCGCCTCTTCATTTTATACACCACCCCTATTGGACAAACAATTGTAGATTTGGTTTCCCGCACCATCTCTATGCTCATGACACCAGGCCTGCATTACTATAAAACACCAGTGATTGCTCACTGTCTCTAACATCATGTCCTCCCTTTATCTGAAACCAAATCTCTCCAAAACTGAACTTCTCGTATTTCTTCGTCTACTATCCTACCTAAAACCGATATTACAATCCCCTTGAGTGGTTAAACCATAACTGCAGCAGCACTTTCGCTGTCTCAGGGTTATATTTGACAAATAACTTTCCATTATTCCCTATATCTTATCACTTATGTCACCTGCATCTTAAAAACATTTCCAGAATCTAACCTTTTGTCACCTTTGAAACTGAAAAAATCTGTTGCTCTTTTTCATTCTTGTCTGGACCACTGCAACTCTAAATGATCGGTCTTCTTCTAACCAACCTTTCTCCTCTGCAATCTTTCTTCAATGCGGCAGCCAGGATCATGTTCTTGTACGGCCTCTACACCAACGGCTCCACCCTGTCCCTATCATTGCACTGGTTACCCATTCATGACAGAATCTAATCTAATCACTCTCCCCCACAAAGCTCTCTACAGTGCTTCACCGCCCTTCATCTCCTCCTCACCTGTCTATCACCTACCCATCCTCTCCACAATACTGCACCACCATACATCGATCTCCCCCTCACCTATGTCTAACACCCTACCCGCCCTCTCCACAGTGCTGCACCATCGAACATCATCTCATCTCTGTCTACCACCAACCCATCCTCTCTACTGTGCTGCACCACACAAAATTCATCATCTGTCTACCACCCTACTCGTCCTCTCCACAGTGCTGCACCGCACTACTCGTCCTCTCCACAGTGCTGCACGGCCATACGTCTCATCTCTGTCTACCACCCTTCTCGTCCTCTCCACAGTGCTGTAACACCCTACATCTCCTCCTCATCTGTCTACCAACTACCTGTTCTCTCTAGTGCTGCACCACCTTACATCTCCTCCTTATCGGTCTATCACCTACCCATCCTCTCAACAGTGCTGCACCACAATACTTATCTGTCTACCACTGTACCTGTCCTCTCCACAGTGCCGCACCGTCCTACTTCTCCCCCTCATCTGTTTACTACCTACCCGTCCTCTCCACATTGATGCAACATCCTACATCTCTTCTTCATCTCTGTCTACCACCCTACTCGTCTTCTCCAGTGCTGCACCACCCTACATTAATCATCATCTGTCTACCACACTGCTCATCCTCTCCAAAGTGCTGCATCACCCTATATCTCCTCATCTGTCACCTACCTGCCCTCTCCACAGTGCTGCACCGCCCTACATCTGCTCCTCATCTCTGTCTACCACCCTACTCATCTGCTCCAAAGTGCTGCACCACCCCACATTAATCATCTGTCTACCACACTACTCATCCTCTTCACAGTACTGCACCATCCTACATCTCTTGCTCATCTGTCTTCTACCTACCCGTCCTCTCCAGTGCTGCACCATCCTACATATCCTCATTTCAGTCTACCACCCTACCAGTCCTCTCCACAATGCTGCACTGCCCTACGATTCCTCCTCATCTATCTACCACCCTACCTATCCTCTCCACAGCCCTATATCTCCTGATTGTCTACCATCCTTCCTGTCCTTTCCACAGTGCTGCACCACCCCATATCTTGTTCTCCACCCTGCCCCTCCTCTCGTGTTACAAAATTCCACATTTCCTCCACATCTGTCTATCACATATCCAAACCCTCCACAGTGCTGCACCGCCCTACATCTCCTCATCTCTGTCTACCACCCTACCTGTCCTCTCCACAGTGCTGCACCACCCTACATCTCATCTGTCTACTACCCATCCTCTCCACAGTGCAGCACCATCCTATATCTCCTCATCTGTCACCAACCTGTGCTCTCCAGTGCTGCACCACTCTACATCTCCTCATGTCTACTACCTACCTATGCTCTTCACTGTGCTGCACCACCTTGCATATTCTAATCTGTCTACCACCTACCCATCCTCTCCAGAGCTGCACCACCATACATCTCCAACTCATTTCAGTCTACCACCCTACCTGTCCTCTCCACAATGCTGCACCACTTTAGAATTCCTCCTCATCTACCACCCAACCTATTCAGTGCTGCACCACCCTATATCTCATATGTCTACCACCCTACCTGTCCTCTCCAGTGCTGCACAGCCCTAGATCTCCTCCTCATCTGTCTACCACCCTACTACCGTCTACTCCAGTGCTGAACCGCCCTACATCTCCTCATCCATCAACAACCCTATCTTCTCCGCAGTACTGCACTGCTCTACATCTCATCTCTGTCTACCAACCTACCTGTCCACTCCACAGTGCTGCACAACCATACATCTCATCTATCTACAACCTTACCTATCCTCTCCACAGTGCTGCACCACCCTACATCTCATGTATCTAGCACCCTAGCCCTCCTCTCCACAGCAGTGTACCACCCTGCATCTCCTTATCTCTTCTAACCTACCTGTCCTTATCACAGCACTGCAACACCCTGCAACTCCTCATCTATCTACCACCATACCCGTCCTCTCCACAGTGCTGCACTGCCCTGCATCTCATCTCTTCTAACTTACCTGTCCTTACAACAGCACTGCACCACCCTGCATCTCCTCCTCATCTATCTACAACCTTACCTATCCTCTCCACAGTGCTGCACAACCCTACACCTTCTCATTTATTTACAATCCTACCTATCCTCTCCACAGTGAGCACCATCCTACATCTCCTCCTCTTCTATCACCCCACCCATCCTCTCCCCGCAGTGCTGCACCACCATGCATCTCCTCCTTATCTACCACCCTACCCATCCTCCTGCATCTCCTCATCTATCTACCACCCTACCCGCCCTCTCCACTGTGCTACACCACCCTACATCTCCTCCTCATTTATCTACCACCTACCTGTCCTCTCCACAGTGCTGCACCATCCTACATCTACCACCCTACCCTCCCTTTCCACAGTGCTGCACCATCCTACATCTCCTCCTCATCTATCGACCACTCTACCCATGCTCTCCTTTCTGTAACTGATCTAAATCCTTCTCCAATACTTCTCTGGTGCTGTGCCAGTTTTCTGGAATACGCTAGTCTGGACAATATGATTAATACCTAGCCCCCAAATTTTTAAGCAAGCCCTAAAATCACATGTGATTAGGCAGGTCTATCACCTTCACCGTTCTAACTCTTCCCTGTTCTCTATTTCTAAACTTTCCTCAGACTCTGTCCTTTCTAACTCATCTGTGTCCACATCCTCCATGCACCCATTAGAACTTGGTGACTGCACTTAGACAGATCCTGGCTGGTGACGTATCTTACAGCTGAAATGCTTTATTTATTAGAATGATGGCCGGGCCGTACAAGACAAGCTTGATACCCATCATGTCCCCCTATTTCCTCATGGATGTAGATTACGAGTAACAGGACCTTCAGTACTCCTGTAACTAGTAAACTGTGTTCCTCTATAATGTCTGATATTATCTGTACTTGTCCCACATATTGTACATCTATGCGGAATATGTTGCCACTATAGAAATGAAATTAGTATTATTATTAGCAGAGCAAAGCCCCAAACCGGTGACAGCGGTGGCAGAACCTTGGCCAGGCGACCGAGCGGCGGCGGCAGCAGACCAACGGGCTGCGGCAGCAGAGCCCTCGCTAGGCGACCGAGGGTGGTGGCAGCAGAGCCCAAGCGACTGAGGGGTGGTGGCAGCACACCCCAGGCCATGCGACCAAGGGATGAAGGCAGCAAAGCCCAAGCCAGGCAACCGAGGGTGACGGCAGCAGAGCCCAGGCAAGGCGATCGAGGGGCGACAGCAGCAGAGCCTTGGCCAGGTGACCTTGTAACCAAACAGCCTGAAAGAAGCAGCTCCACAACTGAAAGCTCCGACATGTGGCATTTACCAGGTGTGTGCGGTGGGCAACGTGCCATGAGCAGGGGCTCCAATGATCTGGAAGCTTGGACACAGAGATGCGAATCCCCCGGGAGGCAGCTGAGAGCAGCCGGTTGTGAACTGCAGCAGACGAGCCAATTCCTCCTGAGTGAAGCTGTAGACGACAGCCCAGAACCATGTCATGACCTACAGGGACCGACAAGATGACAAAGGTGAGAAGGACATTGGAAATACTGAGCGCAGCAATACTGCCAAGGGCCTGGAGTGAGGTGAAGCATTCTGTACAGAGAGAAAAGGAGAGGTAAGAGGGGCATTACATACAGAGAGGAGAGGTAAGAGCAGCATCGTATACAGAGAGGACAAGTAAGAGAGGCATCGTATACAGAGAAGAGAGGTAAGATAAGAGGGGCATCATATACGGAGAGGAGAGGTAAGAGGGGCATCGTATACAGAGAGGAGAGGTAAGAGTGGCATCATATACAGAGAGGAGAGGTAAGAGGGGCATCGTATACAGAGAGGAGAGGTAAGAGCAGCATCGTATACATAGAGGAGAGGTAAGAACGGCATCGTATACAGAGAGGAGAGGTAAGAGTGGCATCATATACAGAGAGGAGAGGTAAGAGGCATCGTATACAGAAAGGAGAGGTAAGAGCAGGCATCGTATACAGAGAGGAGAGGTAAGAGGGGAATCATATATGGAGAGGAGAGGTAAGAGCAGCATCATATACAGAGAGGAGAGGTAAGAGTGGCATCATATACAGAAAGGAGAGGTAAGAGGGGCATCGTATACAGAGAGGAGAGGTAAGAGCAGCATCGTATACAGAGAGGAGAGGTAAGAGTGGCATCATATACAGAGAGGAGAGGTAAGAGTGGCATCATATACAGAGAGGAGAGGTAAGAGGGGCATCGTATACAGAGAGGAGAGGTAAGAGGGGCATCGTATACAGAGAGGAGAGGTAAGAGTGGCATCATATACAGAGAGGACAAGTAAGAGAGGCATCGTATACAGAGAGGAGAGGTAAGAGGGGCATCGTATACGGAGAGGAGAGGTAAGAGGGGAATCATATACAGAGAGCAGAGGTAAGAGCGGCATTATATACAGAGGAGAGGTAAGAATGGAATCGTATACAGAGAGGAGAGGTAAGAGGGGAATCATATACGTAGAGAAGAGGTAAGAGAGGCATCGTATACAGAGAGGAGAGGTAAGAGAGGCATCGTATACAGAGAGGAGAGGTAAGAGAGGCATCGTATACAGAGAGGAGAGGTAAGATGCATCGTATACAGAGAGGGGAGGTAAGAGTGGCATCATATACAGAAAGGAGAGGTGAGGTAAGAGCGGCATTGTATACAGAGAGGAGAGGCATCATATATGGAGAGGAGAGGTAAGAGCATCATATACAGAGAGCAGAGGAGAGGTAAGAGCGGCATCATATACAGAGAGGACAAGTAAGAGGCATCGTATACAGAGAAGAGAGGTAAGATAAGAGGGGAATCATATACGGAGAGGAGAGGTAAGAGGGGCATCGTATACAGAGAGGAGAGGTAAGAGGCATCGTATATAGAGAGGAGAGGTAAGAGCGGGCATCGTATACAGAGAGGAGAGGTAAGAGCGGCATCATATACAGATAGGATAGGTAAGGGTGGCATCGCATACAGAGAGGAGAGGTAAGAGCAACATCATACAGAGAGGAGAGGTAAGAGCGACATCATATACAGAGAGGATAGGTGAGGTAAGAGCGGCATTATATACAGAAAGGAGAGGAGAGGTAAGAGCAGCATCATATACAGAGAGGAGAGGTAAGAGGGGCATCATATACAGAGAGGAGAGGTAAGAGGGGCATCATATACAGAGAGGAGAGGAGAGGTAAGAGCAGGATCATATACAGAGAGGAGAGGCAAGAGCGGCATTATATACAGAGAGGAGAGGTAAGAGCAGCATCATATACAGAGAGGAGAGGTAAGAGGGGCATCATATACAGAGAGGAGAGGTAAGAGGGGCATCATATACAGAGAGGAGAGGTAAGAGGGGCATCATATACAGAGAGGAGAGGAGAGGTAAGAGCAGGATCATATACAGAGAGGAGAGGCAAGAGCGGCATTATATACAGAGAGGAGAGGTAAGAGCAGCATCATATACAGAGAGGAGAGGTAAGAGTGGCATCATATACAGAGAGGAGATGTAAGAGGGGCATCATATACAGAGAGGAGAGGTAAGAGCAGCATCATATACAGAGAGGAGAGGCAAGAGCGGCATTATATACAGAGAGGAGAGGTAAGAGGCATCGTATACAGAAAGGAGAGGTAAGAGCAGGCATCGTATACAGAGAGGAGAGGTAAGAGGGGAATCATATATGGAGAGGAGAGGCATAAGCAGCATCATATACAGAGAGGAGAGTAAGAGCAGCATCATATACAGAAAAGAGAGGAGAAGTAAGAGCGGCATTATACACAAAGAGGAGAGGTAAGAGTGGCCTTATCTAAGAGAAAAGTAATGTGGAGCGAAAGTTGTCAACGGGATGTGACTGGGGAGCGGGTAATCATTATTGGGGTTTACGAAGTTTGAGAGGTATTAGAAAGCACATTCAGGACAATGAATGAAGCTTCGCCACGTTCATTAGAGGAAGGCACAGAATTTTGGACTGGAATAGAAGTGCTCCCATGTGCTGGCAGAACCATTGACTGGAGGAGCTGATCTCCTGTGTGTTAGCAGAACTATGGACTGGGGGAGCAGATCTCCCGTGTGTTATCAGAACTATAGACTGGGAGAGCAGATCTCGCGTGTTTTCAGAACTATGGACCAGAGGAGCAGATCTCCCGTGTGTTATCAGAATTATGGACTGGGGGAGCAGATCTCCCGTGTGTTATCAGAACTATGGACCGGGGGAGCAGATCTCCCGTGTGTTATCAGAATTATGGACTGGGGGAGCAGATCTCCCATGTTTTATCAGAACTATGGACTGGGGGAGCAGATCTCCCGTGTGTTATCAGAACTATGGACTGGGGGAGCAGATCTCCCGTGTGTTATCAGAACTACGGACTGAGGGAGCAGATCTCCCGTGTGTTATCAGAACTATGGACTGGGAGAGCAGATCTCCCGTGTGTTATCAGAACTATGGACTGGGGGAGCAGATCTCCCGTGTGTTATCAGAACTACGGACTGAGGGAGCAGATCTCCCGTGTGTTATCAGAACTATGGACTGGGAGAGCAGATCTCCCGTGTGTTATCAGAACTATGGACTGGGGGAGCAGATCTCCCGTGTGTTATCAGAACTACGGACTGAGGGAGCAGATCTCCCGTGTGTTATCAGAACTATGGACTGGGAGAGCAGATCTCCCGTGTGTTCTATGGACTGGGAGAGCAGATCTCCCGTGTGTTATCAGAACTATGGACTGGGGGAGCAGATCTCCCGTGTGTGATCAGAACTACGGACTGAGGGAGCAGATCTCCTGTGTGTTATCAAAACTATGGACTGGGGGAGCAGATCTCCTGTGTGTTATCAGAACTATGGACTGATTCACCATGTGTACGAAGAGAGCAAGGCACTCACCGTCCCACAAACAATGTCCTTTATTATGGATACATGTAAAACAGAGGTTGGTTAGAAGTGCAGGCCAGCCCAAAACAGCCGTCGTCCGATGCAGTTTCCAAGTGAAAGCCTCCCTGCCTGTTTTGCATGTATCCATAATAAAGGACATTGTTTGTGGGAGGGTGAGTGCCATGCTCTCTTCTTACACATGCTGAATTTGGACATAAGGTACCGTCACACTAAGCGACGCTGCAGCGATACAGACAACGATGCCAATCGCTGCAGCGTCGCTGTAGAGCTGTCACACAGACCGCTCTCCAGCGACCAACGATGCCGAGGTCCCTAGGTAACCAGGGTAAACATCGGGTTGCTAAGCGCAGGGCCGCGCTTAGTAACCCGATGTTTACCCTGGTTACCAGTGTAAAATGTAAAAAAACAAACACTACATACTCACCTTCGCGTCCCCCGGCGTCCGCTTCCTGCACTGACTGAGTGCCGGCCCTAACAGCAGAGCGGTGACGTCACCGCTGTGCTGTGCTTTCACTTTACGGTTGGCGCTCAGTCAGTGCAGGAAGTGGACGCCGGGGGACGCGAAGGTGAGTATGTACTGTTTGTTTTTTTACATTTTACACTGGTAACCAGGGTAAACATCGGGTTACTAAGCGCGGCCCTGCGCTTAGTAACCCGATATTTACCCTGGTTACCATTGTAAAACATCGCTGGTATCGTTGCTTTTGCTGTTAAACACAACGATACACGCCGATCTGATGACCAAATAATGTTCTGAACTTTAATCAACGACCAGCGATATCACAGCGGGATCCAGATCGCTGCTGCGCGTCAAACACAACGATATCGCTAGCCAGGACGCTGCAACGTCACGGATCGCTAGCAATATCGTTTACTGTGACGGTACCCATATGCTTGTTCTTCGGCTGATCGGCACCCGTGTCCCTGGAGATTTAATAAGCCTTGTATCGTCAAGAGTTGTGCAGCGGTGCCTTTCATCTTTCCCTTTGTTGTACGGATGTGATTTACTGAGAACTATGGACTGGGGGAGCAGATCTCCTGTGTGTTAGCACAACTATGGACTGGGGGTGCAGGTCTATGTATAATTCTGTTCTCATACTATGATACATGATGAATAACACCAATAATCTGCCAGGGATGATCTCTATGCATGAAAGTATAATTTAGGTGTCCAACTGGTGAGCTGTAACCCTTCAGTGCTGGAGTCCTGGGTTCAAATCCTACCAAAGACTACATCTGCAAGGAGTTTGTATGTTCTCCCTGAGTTTGCATGGGTTTCCTCTGAGTTCTACGGATCTTCCACATTCCAGACATAGTGATAGAGAATGTAGATTGTGAGCCCCAATGGGGACAGTGATGATGTCTGTAAAGTGCTGCTAAATATGGTGGAGCTATGTGAAGGGAGGAAAATTAATAAACTGTAAAGTTATGTGTTGTCAGGCCAAAATAAATCGCAATAAATAGGTGGTCCGAAGTTCAAAGCAATTTTCCTCCAAAATCCTTCTCTGTTTAGTTCCATAATCCAAACTATTTTCTAATATACTTGCAATAAAAATTACCCATCATTGCTCTATTTAACTGCGACCGCAGCCTCTGCCCACTGATGTTTCATTTTAGGGAGAGGGCAGAGGCGATCCCAGTGTAGTATAGGTGACCGCAGCGTTTACAGTCTCTGCCCCCTGATGAGCCTTCATTTCAGGGAGGGGGCATAGGCGACCGCATTGTCTGCAGCCTCTGCCCTCCGATGATTCTTCATTTCAGGGAGAGGGCAGAGGAGATCACAGTGTCTGCAGCCTCTGCCACAGATGACGCTTCATTTCAGGGAGGGGGCAGAGGTGACCACATTGTCTGCAGCCTCTGCCCCAGATGACGCTTCATTTCAGGGAGGGGGCAGAGGTGACCACATTGTCTGCAGCCTCTGCCCCAGATGACGCTTCATTTCAGGGAGGGGGCAGAGGCGACCGCAGTGTCTGCAGCCTCTGCCCCAGATGACGCTTCATTTCAGGGAGGGGGCAGAGGCGACCACATTGTCTGCAGCCTCTGCCCTCCAATGATTCTTTATTTCAGGGAGAGGGCAGAGGAGGCCACAGTGTCTGCAGCCTCTGCCCCACATGATGCTTCATTTCAGGGAGGGGGCAGAGGCGACTGCAATGTCTGCAATCTCTGCCCCAGATGACGCTTCATTTCAGGGAGGGGGCAGAGGAGAACGCAGTGTCTGCAGCCTCTGCCCCAGATGACGCTTCATTTCAGGGAGGGGGCAGAGGCGACCACAGTGTAGTATAGGCGATCACAGTGTCCACAGCCGCTGCTCCTCATGACGCTTCCTTTGTGTATTCCAGCATGCATTGTGAATTCTCAATCAAAGTGTCATAAAAAAGGAAGTGGAAAAAAATAGAAAAGCCATTAGATCAAGTAGTGAGGGAAGGATGGAGAATTTTTAATGGAAGTATATTAGAAAATATGAAAAGGACATCACTGCTGCACTCAGTAATATGTGGAGAAACCGCTCAAATCCAAAACCCCTTCAATCCGAAGAGACTGCTGACCATCGGTTATGGTAGTGCTGAAAGGAGAAGGATTAAATATATCCAGGATAGGAGATGAAGTTTCTCTATGACTAAGGGCAGCAATGCCAGAAACGAGTCAGTAACTTCTCCTCCTAGCATGGATATTTTTAATCCTTTTTTAATGAAATGGAATAAATCATTTAATATTTTCATGCACAACTTTCCAATCAGGACCTTCTCCTTTTGCACTAGATTAGAAAATAGTTAAGATTATGGCACTAAATAAAGAAAATTACTTTGGACTTCGGACCAACCATTTAAGTTGTCATCTTTAAACAAAAGTCACAAGAACACCAAAGGGGCAGAGACAAGAACCAGGGAAATCATGATGAAGCACCAGCCTATATCATGGGAGGAGGTGTACTAGCAAGAGGCCTCTTTGCTCAAAGTACCTCCATCAATTACCTCCTGGATGACTCTAATTCTTACCTTCTCCCGGAAATACCAGGAACCCCCAATGACCACAGCATGAGCCTGGAAGTCCTGCACGGCTATGTGCCCAGTACCACACATAAGGAGCTGAAAAAAAAGCATATAATCCTTGTCCACAACAAGAGCTCAGATCTAAGATATAAATCATCCAGATATAGGGAGGTAGCGGGGGTACGAGACCTATCTACACCTGCACCTATAAAGCATCAGTGGCAACGTAATAATGGTCAGAACACCAAGCAATGTGTGATGTTGCAATGTTACATCAGGCAGTGGTGTGTTATCTGTGAGAGAACAGAATAATTTTGTGTCTGTGGTCTCCATCTTGCCTAATAACTTCTGTGTCAATGGTGATCAAATAAATAACTGATGGAAGTTTTCCTTATTCTGTGACCCTATTTAAAGTGCCTACATAGTTATTACATAGTAACATAGTTATTAAGGTTGAAGGAAGACTTTAAGTCCATCTAGTTCAACCCATAGCCTAATCTAACCTGCCCTAACATGTTGATCCAGAGGAAGGCAAAAAAAACCCATGTGGCAAAGAGTAAGCTCCACATTGGGGAAAAAAATTCCTTCCCGACTCCACATACGGCAATCAGACTAGTTCCCTGGATCAACGCCCTATCAAGGAATCTAGTGTATATACCCTGTAACATTATACTTTTCCAGAAAGGCATCCAGTCCCCTCTTAAATTTAAGTAATGAATCACTCATTACAACATCATACGGCAGAGAGTTCCATAGTCTCACTGCTCTTACAGTAAAGAATCCGCGTCTGTTATTATGCTTAAACCTTTTTTCCTCCAGACGTAGAGGATGCCCCCTTGTCCCTGTCTCAGGTCTACGATTAAAAAGATCATCAGAAAGGTCTTTGTACTGTCCTCTCATATATTTTTATACATTAACATAAGATCACCCCTTAGCCTTCGTTTTTCCAAACTAAATAGCCCAAGTGTAATAACCTATCTTGGTATTGAAGACCCCCCAGTCCTCTAATAACCTTGGTCGCTCTTCTCTGCACCCGCTCTAGTTCAGCTATGTCTTTCTTATACACCGGAGACCAGAACTGTACACAGTATTCTAAGTGTGGTCGAACTAGTGACTTGTATAGAGGTAAAATTATTTTCTCCTCACAAACATCTATGCCTCTTTTAATGCATCCCATCATTTTATTTGCCTTTGTAGCAGCTGCCTGACACTGGCCACTAAATGTGAGTTTGTCATCCACCCATACTCCCAGGTTTTTTTCATTGACGGATTTGCCCAGAGTTTTAGAATTAAGCACATGGTTATACATCTTATTACTTCTACCCAAGTGCATGACCTTACATTTATCCCCATTAAAGCTCATTTGCCATTTATCAGCCTAAGCTTCTAGTTTACATAAATCATCCTGTGAATGAACAAATTAAGAAAGATTCTCCATTTTGTGCTTTTCGACTCCAATTTGCTGTTTTAAGATACATTTTGTTATTAGGCTAAAGTTCACAGCTGTTATGAGACCGTGATTGTTGCAATCTGGACAGGACATGAGACTGAGGGTGAATTGTTCTACGAGACTTTGACGTACAGACTGCTCCTGCATTCTTATAGGTTAAGAACTGTGAGCGTGTTCTTATGCTGATTGGTTGAAGTATAATTTCTATGACTATGAAATGTGATACACAATAAACGGGGGCCCAGAGATCTGCTTGATCCCCCCAAACAGATACACACGTCTCCGTCTGGTCATTTTCAGTTGCCGGCAATGCCCTGTAGATTAATTTGGGAATCACTGAGTTAACCGTGAAGGATCACTTTAGATCCTCCTTCAACAGTGGGTGCCCGAACGTGGGGCCGCAAACAGGAACTCCCCTGCCCCCCTGAGGACAACAAGACAAAGGACCCTCGGATCGGATACAGACACAGGAAAATTGGGACTGATCATCCCCCACAACAACCACGGTAAGTTGGCAGTTATACTGTCCAGACTGACCGTTTGGTGTGGTTTTCCTGTGTTTGTGCTGCAAAGAGGATCTGAGGTTTGTCCCCGATGGTGGGGTGATTTTTGGGTGGAATCATATAGAGGTGTAGTTCCGTTGGGAGTCCAGTGCTCGAACCGTACCTCATAAGGGACGGACACCCCAGATTGACCAGTGATGTAATTCTCTTTATAGTCAAAATATTCTGAATTCCTGATCGCTGTTAGAATCAGGCGCGGTGAGGTGATCAAAGATGGGTAGGATGCGTAACTCAGGAATATATAGATATATATGTATATTTCCAGAGATGTCCGGAGGGTTAGTTTGAGACGCCCCCCTCCTCCTTTCACTGAGTACCACGTTTTTTGGGTTGTCCCAGTGGGGGACAGGTAGACCCAGTGGAATAGACTATACGGCCGCTCTGGTAATGTGAACGACTAAAGTAAGGATATTTAGCTCTAAAGTAGAATCATGTTTCCGTGGAAGAACAAGAAGACTTTGAATTTGTGTGATGAATCTGATACTGTTAGCCCAAAGACAGGGAAAGAAATCTGTCAGGAATGTGGGAAAAATATTCTCAATTATGGGTTTTTCTAAGGTGGTCTGGCACATGAATTGTGTGATGAAGGTTTTGTAGAAATTAATAGAAATATTGTAAGTTGAAGTTGGAAGTTGAAAGTGAAATATGGTGCCTAGTTTTAGAAGGAAACTTGTAAGTGATTGTTTGGTTATCAGTGTGATTGAAAGATTGGTAAAAGATTCACCTGCTCGAGTTGAGTGGTTGATATATAGCAAATTGAGGATCAACAGAGGAAGTGAATTCTGTTTTTGTCACATTGAAAAAGGAAAGTTGTCTATTACTATGACAAAAAACTGGATATTTTGTGGTGCAAAAACGAACTGAGAAAGTGACTGAGATTAATGTGTCGGGAAAGCAAACAATTAAAAATTTGGGACAGGGGGTCTCCCTGCTAGATAATATGGTCCCTCCCCAGGAAATTAAGCCTCTACTCCCGACTGTAAGCCCTATGCCCCTTAACCCAAGGCACCAATATATCCTGGACTGCCGAGAAGTTCTATGGGCATCTTATGGTAGTATTTAAAGATCTGGGATTCTCATAGTAAAATAAAGCCCATATACACCTTTTTGTAGTAGCTTTAATGTCCGGCCTTAAATCTGAATTGAAAGAGGCAATAATGTCATTCAGACCCGATATTGAGACTTCAACTCCGGATGATGCATTAAAAGTAGTAAAAAAGGTTTTCAGAACTTAGCCCATTCTGCATCAGCAGGGAAATCAAAGGTTAAACCAGTAGCCGCAGCGATTCCTGCGCCAACCTCAGCCCCCACCCCAGCTACAAGGACACAGCTGGTTCCTTATCAGTGGTCCACGTAACAGACTTCAGCTCCTGCCCTCCCCACCTTACACAAATCCAGTCCCATACTCCAATATCCCTTTTAACCCTATGTCTGGGAATCTCCCTCCCCAGCCCCGCCATGTCAATTCTCAGACCAAGAGCTTGTTTTAATTAGAGTAGATGGCAAACCCAATAAACATACTCTTACAAAACCCATCCCTGTGGGACCCTTCCCTGAAGTCACGGCCCAGTTTGTAATCTCTCCCATATGTCCGGTAAATTTACTGGGGGCAGATTTATTATCACAGTTCCGCTCCAGAATACAATTCCAAGATGATGGTCAGATGGTCCTTACATTATATAACCCCTATGCAGATGAACACAATAAGGAGATCTGTATCCTACATGTCCTTCCTACGGTTATGATGGCCCTGATAGGCCCAGATCCACCCCCAATAATGCCTGTAGAACCAGTAAAAGTGTTTCTCAAACCTGGTGCCCTTTTTCTCCAAGTGCATCAATACCCTTTGAAACATGATCAGGAGCAGGGTCTCAAAGGTCAAATAAAAGGTTAATCGATAATGGTTCCCTGGTACCCTGTGTTTCCCCATATAACACGCCCTTGTTTCCCATTAAGAAAAAGACCCCACCCAGCCAACCCCCTGTGTAGCGGCTGGTACAAGATCTACGGGCAGTTAATGCAGCTACTGTTCTGGAAACTCCGGTGCCTAATCCACATACTCTTTTGTCCCAGATACCTCAGGATGCTGCTTGGTTCACAGTCATCGACCTTGCCAATGCCTTCTTCAGCATTCCATTACACCCAGATTGCCAGTTTCTATTTGCATTCACTTATCAGGGACGACAATTGATGTGGACAGTTATGCCACAAGGGGCCCAAAATAGGCCCAATCAGTTAGCAAAAAATATGGGCAAGTGTCTTTTACCCTGGCAGTTAGAACACCCCTATGTCACGCTGTTTCAGTATGTGGATGCTCCTTTGTTGTGTGCACGAACAGAGCAGGAAGCCATTGCTGCCACTGTTAGTTTTCTCAAGTATCTGGCAGATCTGAACTGTCGGGTTTCAGCCTCAAAACTTCAGTTCTGCCTTGGTCAAGTGATTTTTGGGTCACTGTCTCCTTCAGGGTGTCAGACACCTCACAAAAGAAAGAAAAATAGCCGTCAGTTCCGTTCCTTTTCCATAAGATGAGACTGAACTCCAGCGTTTTCTTGGACTATGTACTTATTGTCGTCAGTGGATACCGGACGCATCCCGCATAATGCAACCTCTCTACAATGCCCTGAAAGACGGTTCAAGATATGCTAATGAGTTTGGCAGATTCCACACCGGATACGCTGTTACTACGGAAGACACTGTAGTGCACGCAGCTGCACTCTCTCCCTCACTGTCAGCACAAGAAGTAGATCTTCAGGCTCTGTCTATTGCATGTATTTTAACCACGGACTCACAGTATGCATTTGGTATTGCTCATGATTTTGGAGCCCTATGGGCCAATCGAGGGTTTATTACTACCGCCCGGACTCCAGTGAAGAATGCTGAAGCTGTTAAAACCCTCATGGACTCAATCAAATTACCCACCCAGGTGGCCATTATCAAGGTCAAGGCACACGGTCCTAGGAACAGTCCACAGACTGTTGGTAACCCCTTTGCGGATATGCAAGGAAAAGCTGCTGCTCTCCTACCCGTTGAACTGACCATACCAGCTATGGTGATCACGCTCTCAGCGTAAACAGTTACAAGAAACACTGACTACAGGAACCTGATGATCCACGACAGACTGAAGTTTTCTGTCGGACCCCGCCAGACCGCTTAATGACGATGCAGAGAATGTCCCCAAAGGTATCAACCACTGAGGACTCTTAATTCTAAATATTTTCCCAAAGGAAGAAGTGAAGCAGTGGAAGGCTGATGGAGCATGTATGGACAAGGGTCTCTGGAAAAAGGACCAACTTGTGTGTCTCCCTAAGCGGATGTACCCTGCTATTGCCACGTGGGCACATGGGCCCACACAACGAGGAAAAAGAAAAAACAGGCCCTAGCCCTGGTACAAAAATTCTACTGGGCTCCAGGTATTTCTACAGTCCTGACAGCACTCAACTGTGCATGTAATATCTGTCAGACCTGCAATCCCGGTCAACTTCAACGTGTACCCCCGAAGCACCTTGCTAAGCCCGATTATCCTTTCCAAAGGCTCCAGGTGGACCACATCACGTTGCCTAAGTCTGGAAGGTATGAATATTGTCTTGTGGTTGTCGACATGTTCTCCAGTTGGCCGGAAGCATTCCCCGTTACCAACATGACTGCAAAGACCACAGCAAAGAAACTGGTGATGGAAGTTATATGCACATATAGTGTTCCAGAAGTCGTCGAAAGTGACCAAGGCCCGGCCTTTTCTTCTTATGTGTATCAGGAGGTTCTGATAATGCTTGGATCCACTGTAGCCCTCCATACTCTCCACAATCTAGTGGGAAAGTTGAGAGGCAGAATGGCACACTGAAGGGACAATTGACCAAAATGATGCAGGAGACTACAGCTCCATGGCCAGAGCTCCTACCCATTGTATTGTACCACATTCGTACTACCCCTAAGGCAAAACATGGCAGGTCCCCATATGAGATACTGTTTGGTGCTAGGCCCCCAGTTGAAAATTTCCAGTCTCAGTAGTTGTCAGAAGAAACTGACCGTGCTGTTCAATATGTTATTCAGCTTAGTAAAAATCTTGCTAAAACCCATGCTTTAGTTTTTTTCTTCCCTTCCAGATTAAGCAGAAACCGACACTTGTCACAACTTGTAGTCTGGTGATTTTGTAGTCGTGAAAAGGCATGTCAGAAAACACGGACTAGAACCCTTGTATGACGGTCCCTACCAAGTCCTCAGTATCACTCCTATGTCAGTAAAGCTGGAAGGAAGGCCGACGTGGATCCACGCATCGCATTGCAAGCTGGTCAAACAGACTAGTAGCAAATAAGGGGACATAATGTTTTGGTTTTTCGCATTTTCCATATTATTGGTAACCGCATGGGACAGCCTAAATTCCCCAATATCCTTGAATAAGTCTGTACAATTTTATAAAAGATTAGTATTACAGATGGGTATAGCCAATAAAATTGTCAGTTCTATTTTCATCTACCCTATGATTACACAAATGTGGGATAAATTGCTTAGGGCCACAGACTTTCTAGATGATCAAATTTGGGATATATTGGATATACTTAATACTACTGTTGTTGTTCAAAACCAACTTATCATAGTTACTAATCAATATACTGTAGTACTGGATTACTTAACAGCAGCACAGGGTGATATGTGTCAGGTTATTGGACCCGCTTGCTGTCATTATATAGATCCCAATAGCACTATGAAGTTAAAGTTAAAATTAGAGGACATTCAAAGACTCAGAAATCAATATGATAAAGACAATGATCCTAATAAGGACAGTTGGTGGGCAGACACCTTCTCCTTTTTTAATCCAGCCAATTGGTTTAAGGGACTTGGGGGCTGGATAGCTGGAATCTTGCAAAGTTTGTTATATATTGTTGCCTTTATCCTTGTTATGTATGTAATACTAAAACTTGTTCTTTGGTGTACACTATGTTCCAAATTATTATGCAACTGACATTTTTATCGGATTTTCCTAAATGGTTGGTGCAAATGACAGTCAGTCTAATAAAAGTAATCACCCGTTAGAGTATACATCGAATTTTATTGAAGAAACCTCCCAATGATAACAGTATAATCTCCAAAATGAATAAACACTTAAAATGCACTGGTCCAAATTATTAGGCACAGCAGAATTTCTAAACATTTGTAATTTGTAAACATTTCTAAACATTTCGCCTCCTGACGAAGCCTGCTCGGCGAAACGTACGTCGAGGCCCTCTCCTGTCCACACCACGCCGGAGCCCGCCATGTCCCAAGGTAATATATCGGCTATTTGTCCAGCATATACATTTTATGCCTAGGACTGGTGGTTAGGCACCGGATGTACTTGTATGCCCTATTCTGAGTTTGCACAGGCTTTAATGGCACTTGATTTGCTGGAGTTGCTCCTTGGATATATTTGTTATCTTAGCATTTATTCTATCCTTTTGGAGGTTCTCCTTAGCGTGCGCTGATACTATTATCACCTTGTCTTTTTCTGGGCATTTTCTTTTGCTCAGTGTGCAAATTCAGTATTTACCTTTATTGTTACCATTATATTTCTGGGCGTTTTCCGGTAGGGTTGTGTCCAGGTTATCTGGACTCGCTGTGTCCTTTCCCAGCCACCTATTAACATCTTGTTGGCTGTTGGTACTTGTTGGCATGTTTTCTTTCCCTCCTCCACCGTTTTTGTCTATGTTTGATTATTGCTTTTCTGTGTATTTGACACTTTAATAAAATTATTTCAGTTCTGGTACCTCTCTTGCTTGGTTGCTCTTTTGTTATTCAGAAGTGTTCTTTCCAACCTGCAACCTAGCATATTGTTTATAGGTTTACATGTTATGGCATAGAGGTAAGCCCTTTGCTGGCCAGGAGGGCATTTTTTGGTTAAGGAAATTTGGGATATATTGGATATACTTAATACTACTGTTGTTGTCCAAAACCAACTTATCATAGTTACTAATCAATATACTGTAGTACTGGATTACTTAACAGCAGCACAGGGTGATATGTGTCAGGTTATTGGACCCGCTTGCTGTCATTATATAGATCCCAATAGCACTATGAAGTTAAAGTTAGAGGACATTCAAAGACTCAGAAATCAATATAATAAAGACAATGACCGTAATAAGGACAGTTGGTGGCAGACACCTTCTCCTTTTTTAATCCAGCCAATTGGTTTAAGGGACTTGGGGGCTGGATAGCTGGAATCTTGCAAAGTTTGTTATATATTGTTGCCTTTATCCTTGTTATGTATGTAATACTAAAACTTGTTCTTTGGTGTACACTATGTTCCATATTATTATGCAACTGACATTTTTATCGGATTTTCCTAAATGGTTGGTGCAAATGACAGTCAGTCTAATAAAAGTAATCACCCGTTAGAGTATACATCGAATTTTATTGAAGAAACCTCCCAATGATAACAGTATAATCTCCAAAATGAATAAACACTTAAAATGCACTGGTCCAAATTATTAGGCACAGCAGAATTTCTAAACATTTGATATGTTTTAAAGAACTGAAAATGCTCATTTGTGGAATTAGCAGCAGTAGGAGGTCACATTAACTGAATAAAAAATCTATTTAACTCCAAAACATTTTAACGGGCCAAGTTACATGTTAACATATGACTAGGGTTGAGCGACTTTTATTTTTATAGGATCGGGTCGGGTTTCACGAAACCCGACTTTCTCAAAAGTCGGGTCGAGTGAAATCGGCCGATCCTATAAAAAAGTCGGGGTCGGCCGAAACACGAAACCCAATGCAGTGCAATGGGATACTATGGTTCCCAGGGTCTGAAGGAGAGGAAACTCTCCTTCAGGCCCTGGGATCCATATTAATGTGTAAAATAAAGAATCAAAATAAAAAATATTGATATACTCACCCTCGGACGCGCCCTGGTACTAACCGGCAGCCTTCCTACCTAAGAATGAGCGCGTGAATGACCTGCAGTGACGTCGCGGCTTGTGATTGGTCGCGAGCGGTCACATGGACAAGCCGCGACGTCATCTAAGGTCCTTCACGCGCTCATTCTTAGGAAGGAAGGCTGCCGGAAAGAAGCAGGGCGCGTCCGAGGGTGAGTATATTCCTATTAGGTATATACTCACCCTCGGACGCACCCTGCTTCTTTCCGGCAGCCTTCCTTCCTAAGAATGAGCGCGTGAAGGACCTTAGATGACGTCGCGGCTTGTGATTGGTCGCGTGACCGCCCATGTGACCGCTCGCGACCAATCACAAGCCGCGACGTCACCGCAGGTCATTCACGCGCTCATTCTTAGGAAGGAAGGCTGCCGGTTAGTACCAGGGCGCGTCCGAGGGTGAGTATATCAATATTTTTTATTTTGATTCTTTATTTAACACTTAAATATGGATTCCGATACCGATTCCCGATATCGCAAACATATCGGAACTCGGTATCGGAATTCCGATACCAGATTCAGAAGATTGCCAACCTCATGGCCGACCCCACACAGGGGTCGGGTCGGGTTTCATGAAACCCGACTTTGCCAAAAGTCGGCGACTTCTGAAAATGGCCGACCCGTTTCGCTCAACCCTAC
The DNA here is from genome assembly GCF_051348905.1 of Ranitomeya variabilis. Classification (NCBI taxonomy): domain Eukaryota; kingdom Metazoa; phylum Chordata; class Amphibia; order Anura; family Dendrobatidae; genus Ranitomeya; species Ranitomeya variabilis. The sequence continues at coordinate 712,363,656 of NC_135232.1, forward strand.
ATAGGACCCCTTCTTTGATATCACCTTCACAATTCTTGCATCCATTGAACTTGTGAGTTTTTGGAGAGTTTCTTCTTGTATTTCTTTGCATGAAGTCAGAATAGCCTCCCAGAGCTGCTGGTTTGATGTGAACTGCCTCCCACACTCCTAGATCTTTTGCTTGATGATACTCCAAAGGTTCTCTATAGGGTTGAGGTCAGGGGAAGATGGTGGCCACACCATGAGTTTATCTCCTTTTATGCCCATAGCAGCCAATGAGGTATTCTTTGCAGCATGAGATGGTGCATTGTCATGCATGAAGATGATTTTGCTCCTGAAGGCACATTTCTGCTTTTTATACCATGGAGGAAAGTTGTCAGTCAGAAACTCTATACAGTATACTTTGCAGAGGTCATTTTCACACCTTCAGGAACCTTAAAGGACCCTACCAGCTGTTTCTCCATGATTCCGGCCCAAAACATGACTCCTCCACCTCCTTGCTGAGGTTGCAGCCTTGTTGGGACATGGTGCCATCCACCAACCATCCACTACTCCATCCATCTGGACCATCCAGGGTTGCTCAACGCTTATCAGTAAACAAGACTGTTTGGAAATTAGTCTTATGTCATGTATGTGTGGGCCCAATGCAACCATTTCTGCTTGTGAACACTGTTTGGGTGGCCGAAGAGTAGGTTTATGCAACAAAGCAAGCCTTTGAAGGAGCCTACACCTTGAGGTTCGAGGGACTCCAGAGGCACCAGCAGCTTCAAATATCTGTTTGCTGCTTTGTAATGGCTTTTTAGCAGCTGCTCTCTTAATCTGATGAACTTGCCTGGCAGAAATCTTCCTCATTATGCCTTTATCAGCATAAACACATCTGTGCTCAGATACAGCCACAAATCTCTTAACACTATGATGATCACGCTTAAGTTTTCGGGAAATTTCTAATGTTTTCATCCCTTCACCAAGGCATTGCACTATTTGATGCTTTTCAGGAGCAGAGAGATCCTTTTTCTTTCCCATGTTACTTGAAAACTGTGACCTGCTTAATAATGTGGAACATCATTTTTAAGTAGTTTTCCTTTAATTAGAATCACCTGGAAAACCAATTATCACATATGTTTAAGATTGATTTCAGTGATCCATTGAGCCCTGAGACACAATACCATCCACGAGTTTATTTGAAAAACAAAACAACTAAATCTTTATCACACTTAAATCCAATTTGCATAATAATTTGGAACACAGTGTATTTCTGTATGTATTAAGAAATTTTGCACTAAGACAACTAATGATGAAACCAAAAGCATTGCCACCCCTGCTCTTCTCTACACCGATTTCACAAAGTTATCTGATGGAAGATGTTGAAGCCAAGCGCATGGCTATCTTCAAAAGATCCCCACCACTTAATAATTGTTATTCGTAAATTCTAGTATACAGGGGGGGGGGGGGGGGGGGACGGGTACGCCACAACAGCCATGGCTGGTAACATGGCACCAGCCATGTGAAGACCAGTAGCCCTCGAGCTTATAGCTTGGGATAGTACCTCTGATGCTGGACATTAATTAACAAAATTTATCTAGGGGGGAATGTGAAGGAACAAATTAAGAAAGATTCACCATTTTGTGCTTTTCGACTCCATTTTGCTGTTTTAAGATACATTTTGTTATTAGGCTAAAGTTCACAGCTGTTATGAGACCTTGATTGTTGCAATCTGGACAGGACATGAGACTGAGGGTGTATTGTTCTACGAGACTTTGACGTACAGACTGTTCCTGCATTTTTATAGGTTAAGAAATGTGAGCGTGTTCTTATGCTGATTGGTTGAAGTATAATTTCTATGACTATGAAAAGTGATAAACAATAAACAGGGGCCCAGAGATCTGCTTGATCCCCCCCAAAACAGAGACACATGTCTCCTTCTGGCCATTTTCAGTTGCCGGCAACGCCCTGTAATTTGGAAATCACTGAGTTAACCGTGAAGGATCACTTTAGATCCTCCCTTAACAATCCTGTAATATAAAATGGGCTAATAAACCAGAAGTTCTGAGCCCACCATACAAGGCTGTGCTGTACTGAGTTCCCAAGCGCGCGTTAAACAAATCTTATTAATTTGGAGTTATAAAAGCCATAGAAGAAAATGTATTTCACTAACAAAATTTGGTGCCGAAACCCAGGAAAAGACCTGCATTACACCACGAAACACCAGTAAAAGTGAATTTTAACGCTGAAGCATAAGACACAAGGCTTTTCATACTTTTGTATTTCACTTTTACTGAGAACTTGGTCTACCTCCACTACAAGTTATTTTGCATTAAATAATCCGGTCCAGTAACTTGGAGAAATCTATTTTTATGAACTGTGTGCATGTGATGGGATCCGTATATAAGTATGAAATGTAGTGGTAACTGTACTTGGAGGATTGATAGTGTTGAGGGGTATCTTGTAGCCTGTTTACTTGGTGTTTAGGTGGCTTTGGAGACTGCCTACATATAATTGTAGGATTTTAAATGTCTCTGGTGCCTACCTACATATGAGAAAAATGTGCTGATATAGGCACTTATAAAAGCTTCAAAAGTGCCGAGAACCAGAGCTGAACAGCTTGGGGGTAAATAGAAATAGATACATCTAAAGGAAAAACAGCAATAGTTAGAAAATGTGAAGTCAGGGATGATGTAACAGACTGTAAAAGAATGTGGGAGAAATTGGAATCCCCCTGGTCTGGTCTGTATGGGCTTATGAAAGCAAAATGCTGGCTTACAAGTCAATGGTTGAAGCTGAGCAGTGGAATGTGTTTGAGGACGTAATTAGTGGGGAAGTGTGAAAAAAGCACTGAGTAAAGGAGTGTTGTGTGGATGTTTTGACAATGGACTGGACCAACTTGGAGACCACTGCTGGATGCTCCAGAGCGGCATTACAAGCGGCAGCTAACAGAGCGCCGACTGGTAACTGCAAGAAATGTAATTCTTTATTCTGGACCTTCGCCATGTAATGACAGTTTGTAGTAAAAACTCCCCAAAAATGTGTGGAAGCTTATCGTAACCGCGAATGGTGTATTTCATTAATTTCATTGCCCACATCTTCTATGTTAAAGGGGTTGTGCACTACTAGGACAGCCCTTCTCATTCCCCACAAATGGCCCCTACACAATAATAAAGCATATATTCACCCCCTGCCGGCGTCGTTCCAGCAGTGTCGGCACTCGCAGTTCTGGGTCCCTCATGCGATTGTTGCGACACGTGTCTCCGCTTTCGGACAGATCGAACATGAAGAGGAAGTCCAGGCTGCAGCTGATCCCCGACTTCCTCTTCATGATCAATTCGACAGGAGGCGGGGACAGTGACACCAGGGTCACATGTCACAACAACCCCATAGGAGCGCGAACAGAACAGTGTCAGCTCAGGAGCAGAGTATAGGCTTTATTATTTTATCAGGGCAAAGTGTGGCGTATGAGAAGGGTTATCCTAGTAGTGGACAAGCCCTTTAAACACTAGAGCTAATGATATAGCGATCTGGTAATATTATGTTCCCCTTTGGGCCTGAAGAAATAGAAATAACCTTATTTACATTACACAGAATTCATGACAATTTGTTAAACAGCAATAAATGGCCGATTCTTACCTCTAGTTCATTCTCATCGAATATGCCCAAGAGATTATCAGGGACGAGCTCATTGAGTCCTGTGGAAACAGAGGCCACAGTTAGAGCTGGTCAGCATGAGTCCCCCTGCATTGATCACCACGCGTCTCCCTGCACTAAGGCTAAGTTCACAGTAGCGTTTAGGTCTGCAGTGTGGTGCTGCGGACTTCTTTTCTTAAGCTCCGCCTACTCCTGCATGCGTCCTGCGGACCTATCTTTTACATTGTATACGCAGGGACATGCGTTGTATGCAGATGCGTCCACATGCACTTTGACGTGCCCGCTCAATGCAAGAAAATGCAACATGTTGCATTTGGCGGGCACGTCAAAACGACGCATGCGGACGCATCCAAGGCATGTCCCTGCGTACACAATGTTAAAGATAGGTACACAGAACGCATGCGGAAGTAGGCGAAGCTTAAGGACAAAAAGTCCGCAGCACCACGCTGCGGACTCAAACTCTAATGTGAACCCAGCCTAAATCCCCCATACTGGTCACCATGCATCTCCCCATGCTGACCCCCTGTGATGTTCACCATGCATCCTCCCACGCTGACCCCTGTGCTGCCCACCCTACGCTTGACACTATGCATCCCCCCCGCGATAACCCCCTGCACTCGTTACCATGCATCCCCATGCACTGACCCCAACCATCAGCTCACCTTTCAGGAAATGCTCCACCTCCTCCCGCACCTGATTACAGAGACGATGCTGCGCCAGAAGGTTCAGGTAATAGATCTTATTGTCATTGGAGACTGGAATGTGCGAACCCCCAGGCACCAGGTCCACCATCTGCAAGAGGAAGAAGACTGGCAATCCACAGACATGGCATACTGGACAGGAGGATGGGCGGCTGGCACGTGATGTCCCGTCTGTATACTGTACGGGAAGACAGGCCACATGGTGTCCCATCTGTGTACTGTACGGGAGGCTGCAACGTGATATCTCGTCTGTATATAGTATATGAGAACGGGCGGCTGACACGTGGTGTCTCATCTGTAGACTTCACAGATTTACTCCAATATTAGTCACTGACAGTTCCTTTCATGTTCGATAAAACACGATTACGAGTTCACACACAGCACCCACCTTCTCCAGCTGACCCCCGCGGCCATACTTCTCTTCAGCAAAGACCAGGTCTGCATCAGAGATGTCATGGGACAAAACATACAGAACCTTGGACTGGAAAAAATCAGGGTCGTCCGTTTCGAAGAACTGAAGAGAAAAATAAAATGATGAATCTCCTCATGTGTCCCCACCCTCCCCTCATCAGGTCCTGTTAGTCCCGAATCACCCCCATCCTTTTTGCGAGTCCCGTCTGCTCCATCCCCATCCCCGCCTTCAGGGGTTATGTCCATTTTCTCACCCTGCGGGTCCAGGTGACATATACTGCTCACACCCTGCTGGATCCATCAGTCGCCATCCACATGTGGGGGTTGGCAGGCAGAAGGGCAGTATGGGAAATGTCTGCGCTCAGCAGCCCCATTCCCAGTTCTGCAATGTGACTGTTGGGTGGTCAGAGGAGGGACACCATGCCTCACCTTATAATGCACACGAAGTCCAATGATCTGTGCCAGGAAGGAGCGGGTGAACCGGGCCCTCACCAGCTGCTCATAACCTCCCCCTTGAGACGACTCAAACAGGCATTTTCCTACAACCCTACCAGCAAACTCGTACAGCTTGATGCGTAATCCTGGTGGGCGACATGGATTTGGGTGTACCTAGAAGAGAAACCCCCAAATTATAAAACCCCAAAGACGGCGGGGAGGGAGAGGCAGTCAAGACAAGGACGGCAAGGAGGGAGAGAGAGGCAGTCAGACGCTAACAGCGGGGACGGAGGGAGAAACAGTCAGATGTGGACGGCGGGGAGGGAGGGAGGCAGTCAGATGGGGAGGAAGAGAGAGGCAATCAGATGCGGACGGCAGGGAGGGAGAGACAGTCAGTCGCGGACGTTGGGGAGGGAGAGGCAGTCAATCGTGGATGGCGGAGAGGGAGACGCATTCAGACGTGGACGGCGGGGAGGGAGAGGCAGCCAGACGCGGAAGACAGGGAGGGAGAGGCAAGAGGCAGTCAGTCACGGACAACGGGGAGGGAGAGGCAGTCAGACGTGGATGGCGGGGAGGGAGAGGCAGCCAGACGCGGACGGCAAGGAGGGAGAGGCAGTCAGTCGCGGACAATGAGGAGGGAGAGTCAGTCAGATGTGGACGGCGGGGAGGGAGGGAGAGGCAGTCAGACATGGATGGCGGGGAGGGAGGGAGAGGCAGTCAGAGGTGTACTGTGGGGAGGGAGAGGCAGTCAGATAAGAACGGCGGGGAGGGTGGAAGCAGGTAGCTAGACGTGAACGGTAGGGGAGGGGGAAGAAGTCAGATGTGGACGGAAGGGGAGGGGAAAGAAGTCAAACGCGGACAGAAGGGGAGGGGAAAGTAGCCATACGCGGACAGCTGGGAAGGTCATGGACTCACCAGGCCTTGACTTGTGTCACTAAATCGAGTAAAGAGTTTGTTGTTTGTATCAAAGAGAACTTTACAAATCAGCTGAAACCACTCCCGCCGCGGACCACCCCAATCCAGAGCTGCCAACGAGAGATAATGTCAAAGGGACAGAGAGAAGTCAGAGCCACCAGAGCGAGCAGACACTCACCCTCTTCATCCTGGAATATCACTTCAAAGCTTTTGCTCCAGTCAGAGGCAGAAAAATTTCTTGTTGCTCGTAGCGACTGTAATAAAAGACAGATATTATGGGGTAACAGGGGGATGAACCGGGGGTCACAGGGGGACACCCGATATGCAGGATATAGACTTGTGGACACCGCAGGACTACTACTCACACTCTCCAGCAGCGCATGGCGGCAGACTCTCAAGGTGACTTTGCTGCGATTCTTCTTGCAGTGAATCATTTTAAGCTCTTTCTGGAAAAAACTAACTTTATCCTGGAAAGTCTCTGATCCACCTGAAAAGCAAAACCGTTGTTAGAAGCGGTCCATGGACCATGTCCATCATGGGGTCCACCGCCACTCATCTATAAAGCCTACCACCCCACCAAATGGCACACAGTCATCACAGCCCCACAGCTACACAGCCGTCCCTTCCCTACAGGCACGCAGCCATCATCCCCCACTACAGTCATGTGGCTGTCACCTCCCCCCCACCCACACATACACAGACAGAGACATGCAGCCATCACCTGCCCTCACAGCCATGCAACCATCACCCCCCACTACAGTCGCCCAGCAGTCATCCCCCCCACACACATGCCAGCATAACCTCCCCCACACAGGCACGCAGCCGTCGCCCCCCCACAGGCATGCAGCTGTCACCCCCCCCCCCACAGGCACGCAGCCGTTACCCCCACATACAGGCACGCAGCCGTCACCAGCCCCACACACAGGCACGCAGCAGTTACCACCCGCACACACAGGCACGCAGCCGTCACCAGCCCCACACACAGGCACGCAGCAGTTACCACCCGCACACACAGGCACGCAGCTGCCACCCCTCCCACACACACACACCACCCCCCACTACAGGCACGCAGACGCCACCACCCCCACACACAGGCACGCATCCTTCACCCCCCACTACAGGCACGCAGCCGTCACCCCCCACTACAGGCACGCAGCCGCCACCCCCCCCCACTACAGGCACGCAGCCGCCACCCCCCCCTACAGGCACGCAGCCGTCACCCCCCACTACAGGCACGCAGCCGCCACCCCCCCCACTACAGGCACGCAGCCGCCACCCCCCCCACTACAGGCACGCAGCCGCCACCCCCCCCACTACAGGCACGCAGCCTTCACCCCCCCCACTACAGGCACGCAGCCGTCACCCCCCACTACAGGCATGCAGCCTCCACCCCCCACTACAGGCACGCAGCCTCCACCCCCCACTACAGGCACGCAGCCGTCACCCCCCACTACAGGCACGCAGCCGTCACCCCCCACTACAGGCACGCAGCCGTCACCCCCCACTACAGGCACGCAGCCGTCACCCCCCCACTACACACACACACAGCTGTCTCCCCCTCCCACAGGCAGCCGTCACCCCCTTCCCCCCACTACAGGCACGCGCCCTGTTGTGAATTCGGTTTGTGGGCTCCCCCGGTGGTCTGTTATGGTAGTGTCTCTTATGTGCCTTCCTCCATCTCTGATTACCTGTCGCCACCCTCTAGGGGAGTTTCCTATTTAAGGCTGCTTGGCTGTTAGTCACATGCCGGCCAACAATGTGCTAGTAGCATTCTGTTGCATTCACCTGCCTCAAGTTCCAGTTCAGCTAAGTTGAATTTTGTTTCTTGTTTTTGCTATTTTTGTCCAGCTATCTGCAATGTGACTCTTCAGTGCTGGAAGCTCTTGTGGACAGAAAATTACTACTCCAGTGGCATGAGTTGTCACTGGAGTTTAAAGTAATTTCTGGATGGTGTTTTTGAATAGTGATTTTTAGGTCGACCGTGAAGTAACACTTTCCTGTCCTTCTGCTATCTAGTAAGCGGACCTCACTGTGCTAAATCTGCTGTTCATCCTACGTATGTCATTTCCTCTGAACTCACCGTCAATATCTGTGGGGGCCTACTATCATCTTTTGGGGTTCCTCACTGGAGGTAAGGCAGGCCTGTATATTCCTCTTATAGGGGTAGTTAGATCTCCGGCTGGCGCGTGGTGTCTAGGGCATCGTAGGTACATCCCCCGGCTACTGTAAGTGTTGGGTCAGGTTCAGGTCACGGTCGACCTTAGTTTCCATCACCCGAGAGCTAGTCCGTTTTGTATTTTTATTCCCCTGGTCATTGGGGTAACCATAACAGTTTGGCCGGCCTGTAAAAAATCTATGTGTTAAAATATGCACTAAAGCAGGAAGGAGGAGAAAAGGTTTTTTTTTTTTTTTTCTGTGTTTGAAAGTGCACCTTAGTTTGATCATTTGTATTCCTTGCTTAAACTGCAGTCTTCAGCCTTTTTTTTTTCTCCTCTCCTCTTAACCTCTGAATGCTTGGGTTACACCCATTTGAAACATGGATCCACAGAGTTTAGTTGCAGGTTTGAATAACCTTGCGACAAAAGTACAGAACCTACAAGATTTTGTTATACGTGCTCCAATGTCTGAACCTAAGATTCCTCTGCCTGAATACTTTACCGGAGACAGATCCCGGTTTTTGAGTTTCAGAGAAAATTGCAAATTGTTTTTGTCTCTGAGATCTCACTCTGCTGGTGATCAGACTCAACAAGTTAAAATTGTTATTTCTCTGCTGCGGGGTGACCCACAAAGTTGGGCATTTGCATTATCGCCAGGGGATCCTGCGTTGTTGAATGTAGATGCGTTTTTTCAGGCTTTGGGGTTGCTTTATGAGGAACCTAATTTGGAGATTTTGGCTGAGAAAGCCTTGATAGCTCTTTCCCAAGGGCAAGATGAAGCTGAGATATACTGCCAGAAATTCCGTAAATGGTCGGTGCTTACTAAATGGAATGAGTGCGCTTTAGCAGCTAATTTCAGAGAAGGTCTCTCTGATGCCGTGAAGGATGTCATGGTGGGGTTCCCTGTGCCTACAGGTCTGAATGATGCCATGAAATTGGCTATCCAGATTGATCGGCGTTTGCGGGAGCGCAAATCTGTGCACCATATGGCGGGGTCTTCTGAGGAAAAATCTGTGCACCATATGGCGGTATCTTCTGAGCAAAAACCTGTGCACCATATGGCGGTGTCTTCTGAGCAAAGACCTGTGCACCATTTGGCGGTGACCTCTGAAAAGGCATTAGAGCATATGCAATGCGATCGTGTTTTGTCTAGAGGCGAACGTCAAAATTACAGGCGCAAAAATGGATTGTGCTTCTACTGTGGAGATCCAGCTCATGTTATATCAGCATGCTCTAAACGTATAAATAAGGTTGATAAAAAGGTTGATAAATCTTTTTCTACAGGTACCTTGCAGTCAAAATTTCTTTTGTCCGTGACATTGATTTGTACCTTATCATCTGTGACTGTGAATGCTTATGTGGATTCTGGCGCCGCTCTGAGTCTCATGGATTGGTCCTTTGCCAAGCGTTGTGGGTTTGATTTGGAGCCGTTGGAAGTTTCTATTCCCCTGAAGGGTATTGATTCTACACCTTTGGCTAGCAATAAACCACAATATTGGACACAAGTGACTATGCGTCTTACCCCAGACCATCAGGAGATTATTCGTTTCCTTGTATTATATAACCTACATGATGTCTTAGTGCTTGGATTACCATGGTTACAGATTCATAATCCCGTCTTGGACTGGAAATCTATGTCTGTGTTGAGCTGGGGATGTCGGGGGATTCATGGGGATGCACCTTTGGTTCCTATTTCTTCATCTACTCCCTCTGAGATCCCAGCATTTCTGTCAGATTTTTATGATGTCTTTCAAGAGCCTAAAGTTGATTCTCTCCCTCCCCACAGAGAGTGTGACTGCGCTATTGAATTGATCCCCGGTAGTAAGTTTCCTAAGGGTCGCTTGTTTAATTTGTCTGTACCTGAACATACTGCTATGCGGGAGTATATCAGAGAATCCTTGGAAAAGGGTCATATTCGCCCCTCGTTGTCTCCACTAGGGGCAGGATTTTTCTTTGTGGGTAAAAAGGATAATTCTTGGGTGACAGCATCCGATGTTCATGCTCCCGATTTGGTTCGTGCATTTCATAGTGCTCATCCAGGTCGCCCTGGTGGTTCTGGTGAGGGTTCGGTGCCCCCTCCTTAAGGGGGGGGTACTGTTGTGAATTCGGTTTGTGGGCTCCCCCGGTGGTCTGTTATGGTAGTGTCTCTTATGTGCCTTCCTCCATCTCTGATTACCTGTCGCCACCCTCTAGGGGAGTTTCCTATTTAAGGCTGCTTGGCTGTTAGTCACATGCCGGCCAACAATGTGCTAGTAGCATTCTGTTGCATTCACCTGCCTCAAGTTCCAGTTCAGCTAAGTTGAATTTTGTTTCTTGTTTTTGCTATTTTTGTCCAGCTATCTGCAATGTGACTCTTCAGTGCTGGAAGCTCTTGTGGACAGAAAATTACTACTCCAGTGGCATGAGTTGTCACTGGAGTTTAAAGTAATTTCTGGATGGTGTTTTTGAATAGTGATTTTTAGGTCGACCGTGAAGTAACACTTTCCTGTCCTTCTGCTATCTAGTAAGCGGACCTCACTGTGCTAAATCTGCTGTTCATCCTACGTATGTCATTTCCTCTGAACTCACCGTCAATATCTGTGGGGGCCTACTATCATCTTTTGGGGTTCCTCACTGGAGGTAAGGCAGGCCTGTATATTCCTCTTATAGGGGTAGTTAGATCTCCGGCTGGCGCGTGGTGTCTAGGGCATCGTAGGTACATCCCCCGGCTACTGTAAGTGTTGGGTCAGGTTCAGGTCACGGTCGACCTTAGTTTCCATCACCCGAGAGCTAGTCCGTTTTGTATTTTTATTCCCCTGGTCATTGGGGTAACCATAACAGCGCCCATTACACATTCATCATTGCATTACCAATGTTCAAGTGCAGGAAACGAGTAAAAGTGGCAGCTATGATGTTCCGCTCCTTACAGCAGATTTCTACTGGGGGCTGCAGCCCATCATCAACTTGTAAGGACAAAAGGCCATGCAAAGGGTCCGGGGGCAAGTAAAGAAACTAGGAAAGATACAGACATAGACAAATTAACGGGATCAACCGTAATGCAGAGCGCCACACCCGCCCGCAACCCTCTGACAATGTGATAAAAGGCGTGAGGCCATGAACTTTCCACATTACACCCAGATATGTAAACAGATCAGAAGGTGTACGTTGGACATTTCTCCATTTAATCAGAAAAGAAAATGTCTCATTTTGGAACTGATGGCAGCAACATCTTAGGACAGTTGTGCATGGGTCCCCAGCGTCGTGCAGTGTCTCCTCTTCTCACAACAGTCTGTAAATGTTGGGGAGGTGAGGAGACAGTAACTGGAGTTTTGGGAGAGGAACATTGTCCCCTTTTAGTCTGTCAGAATTACACAACTCGATAGTTCTGGGTATCTGCCAGATTTTTCATTTAATAAGTTCTATTGGCTGGTCCAGACTGCAGGTGGCCAGTGGATCCCTCGGATTCGGCGGAGCCATACTGCTGTCATGGAGGCAGGATGGGGTTTATCATTGTCCTGATGAAATAAACAAGGTCTTCCCAGACCTTACAAGTTGTATGGTTAGAGCAGATGTTGGTCTAACACCTCTATATACACACTCAGGATTGATGTCACCTCCACTAATGTCCCCATGACAAGGCGGATGGTCATTCTGCTCCATGACAAGCCGGATGGTCATTCTCCTCCATGAAAAGCCAGATGGTCATTCTCCTCTTGAGTATGCAGGACCCAGTGTGCGTGGTTTTCATAAAGAATTCCACATTTTAATTCCTCCGACCATAGAACATTTTTCCATTTTGCTATCTATTATTTGCTATCTATTTGTTATCTATTATAACTGATCTTTGGCCCAGAGAAGAAGGTAGAGTTTCTGGATTGTGCAGATATACTGCTTATTCTTTGTATGGAGTCTTCTCTTACATTTGTAGATTGCATGGTGACCTGCAATCACAGATAATTTCTGGATTATTCCTGAGCCCATGCAGTGATTCATGCCTGTATACAGTGCAGTCTGAGGGCCTGGAGGTCACAACCCTCCCATACGGGCTGTTGGCCTTGTCTCTTGTGCAGATGCATTTCTCCAGAATCTCTGGATCTTGTGATATTTTGCATTGTAGACGGATTATATTAACTCTTCCCAATTTTACATTGAGGAACATTTCTGAAGTTGTTCCAGTCGTTAGACGCAGTTCTCAGATTGGTGACCTCTGACCATCTTTGCTTCTGGGAGACAATGCCTCTCTCACATGCTCCATATATACGGTCATGTGACCCACGGGCTCTGGTCCATCAGTACCACTTCTGCAGCATTTTGTAATCAACACCTTCGAGATGTCGCTGCCATCAATTTCTAAATTAATTTGTCTTTCAAACGAAAAAAAGAAATGTCCAACGTCCAGCTTCTGATCTGTGTGATAAAATGTGGTGACGACATTTCCAGGTCATTGTTTTTGCTTTCTGCACATTTTACACAGTGTACCAAATTTTGGGGAATTTGGGTTGAATATGAGAGCTCTGGTAGGAGGAGGCTGGTGACCCACCTTGGTCCCAGGACACACGCGGAAGGTGAAGAGACGCCAAGGAATGATCCGCAGGTAGAACTCCTTGATGGAGAGTTGCTGCAGCAGAAAACACAATGATGAGGAGAGGTGCAGACAGTGGAAACCACGTGCATCCATGCTCACACACCTTTGGGGAGATGTAGAAATACACCTTCTTCGGCTTCTTCACCCTCTCCAGGGCAGAAAAACTGAATAATGGGGTGCTGTCCTCTCTCTGCCTGGGGGAAGATGGGTTTTGCTGCCCAGAAACATTAGGTGGACTAGAAGGAGGATATAGATAACCCTCGAAGAAAACGCCCACTCCAGAGCACGACACATTATTATCCACCACCACCTTCTCCGCATCTACAACACAAGAGGCAACAGTCACAAACCGGCAAGGACTACAAGAAGCAGCATACACACAAGGAGAAGCTCACCACTTAGGACGATGATGTAGAAGTGTCCATTGCTAATAGGACGTCCCTGGTAGCGCACAGTGGCCTGGAAACATCCCGTCTGCAAAAGAGTCAGTGGCATCAGCACCCGCTGTTGTTTTCCATGGCAGACTGTTGTTCGGCAGCAGCCATCGGCCATTCCCACAACGCCAAGCTAGAAAGTGAAAAGAGTCATCTCCAAAGGGGTCTGCTGACGGAGCAGGCGCATGCTGTGGCGACAGGGCCGGGAAGGGGGCCATAGTCTTATGAAGGGGCAGAGCGGACGCTCACCTGACTGAGGCTCAGGGTGTAGCTTTCCAGGTCCTTCTCACTGCAACTGGCCGCATTTCCATACTGGTCACGTGGAGCAATCTGTAGGGTGTGCTGCTCCCCGCAGGTCAGGACCAGGGTAGAGAAGTGGCAGACAATATGTGTCTTGGCAGGAACGACCACACCTTTAAGGAGCAGGCAGTGAGGTCACACTTTTGATACTCAGCATTCAGCCTCTGGGCGCTGCAGCACCTCTTACCTGGTTGGAAGACCTTATAGTATGGACTATTCCCAACACTGAGGCCGCCCACACTGATGCTGATCTGATACCTCCCAGACTGCCGCACCGTGAAAGTGGCTTTCACCACGTTCCTCATGGGATCCTGGACAGCCTCCAGAGTCACCGGGACTTCGACTGACAGCTCCGTGTGAGAGATGCGAACTCGCAGAGCGGCCGTGCCGGTGATGGGAAAGGGATGCCCATTCCTATAGAATAACTGAGGAAAGGCCAACAACTCAACATGGAGCAAGCAGGACGGGAAGCATGTTCCCAGCAGGGCGTCAGGGGTCTTACATGCACTCGGAATCCCATGGACTGCCCCACCTCGCAGGGCTCAGCCCAGTCCCAGGACACCTGGCAGGAGCGAGGCTCCAGGTACTTCCCCTGCACATAGTTGTAGATGGTACGCTCCGTGCCGCGTTCCCGACCTTCATGATGCCAGAACGTTAGGACACGGGAACTTAATTCAAAGAGGAATTTAATCGTGACCAGGAACACGCACATCAAGCCCGTGACGCTGCCTGCAAGAGAAAGAGGGATCAGGAAGGAGCCCGAATGTCAGAAAGCCACACTACCTGGCCAGCGGTGCTCACCAATAACATACAACATCAGGACGGACGACGGACGGCGTCTTCATAGCATCTCCAGCATGTCGTCTCCTGCCAAGAGATCAGATATCCCAGATCAGCGGCTCTCAGCCGGGGCGTCAAGTGGCCCAAAGCAACCAGAGCACAGCTTTCATCCCTGAGACTTTTCAGAAAACATGTAAGCTGCACAGTGATTGACCACACCTGACAAGAAACTGGGGTGAATCAGCATGGTGGTAATACATGTGGTACCCAGACAGGTCAACACAAAGGGATGTAGAGAGGTAGCAAGTGACCACTGCAGCCAATCACTGGTCATACCCCGAGCTCACATGTTGTGCTGAACTCTCATCAGTAAAGCTAGCAGAGCAGCGGACAGCAGGGAGGCGGCGCAGCACCTGTACACCCGACACCTCGATTGTCACCCTCTACGCCCCACAGCCCGATAGTCACCCTCTACGCCCCACAGCCCGATAGTCACCCTCTACGCCCCACAGCCCGATAGTCACCCTCTACGCCCCACAGCCCGATAGTCACCCTCTACGCCCCACAGCCCGATAGTCACCCTCTACGCCCCACAGCCCGATAGTCACCCTCTACGCCCCACAGCCCGATAGTCACCCTCTACGCCCCACAGCCCGATAGTCACCCTCTACGCCCCACAGCCCGATAGTCACCCTCTACGCCCCACAGCCCGATAGTCACCCTCTACGCCCCACAGCCCGATAGTCACCCTCTACGCCCCACAGCCCGATAGTCACCCTCTACGCCCCACAGCCCGATAGTCACCCTCTACGCCCCACAGCCCGATAGTCACCCTCTACGCCCCACAGCCCGATAGTCACCCTCTACGCCCCACAGCCCGATAGTCACCCTCTACGCCCCACAGCCCGATAGTCACCCTCTACGCCCCACAGCCCGATAGTCACCCTCTACGCCCCACAGCCCGATAGTCACCCTCTACGCCCCACAGCCCGATAGTCACCCTCTACGCCCCACAGCCCGATAGTCACCCTCTACGCCCCACAGCCCGATAGTCACCTTCTACGCCCCACACCCCGACAGTCACCTTCCACGCCCCACACCCCGACAGTCACCTTCCACGCCCCACACCCCGACAGTCACCTTCTACGCCCCACACCCCGACAGTCACCTTCTACGCCCCACACCCCGACAGTCACCTTCCACGCCCCACACCCCGACAGTCACCTTCTACGCCCCACACCCCGACAGTCACCTTCTACGCCCCACACCCCGACAGTCACCTTCTACGCCCCACACCCCGACAGTCACCTTCTACGCCCCACACCCCGACAGTCACCTTCTACGCCCCACACCCCGACAGTCACCTTCTACGCCCCACACCCCGACAGTGACCCTCTACGCCCCTCAACCCAATAGTGACCCTCTACACCCCACACTCCGATAATCACCCTCAACGCCCCACATACGGGGCTCGATACCACATCGGATTCAAAAAAATTTCCGGGTCTCCGTTCGGAAACGCGGGTCACGTGACTACAGAGTCGGTTCCGGGTGCAAAGGTGGGACTTCCGCTTTCAGTTGCCAAAGAGCCGAGGCCGGAAGTGACGTCATAATCCTCCGCCACTGAAAGCAGCAACATGGTGAGTGCGGGAGCCAGGGCCGGAGTCGTCCATGATCACCTCCCTGTCGGGCGAACTCTGACCTCTCCAACCTGGCAGGCGCCCCCCTACCTGGTTTGGCCTCTTCTGCCGGCTCCGTCCCTGTCCTCCTCTCCCCTGCCGGCGACCTCCCACCTGGCCTCCTCTCCCCTGCCGGCGCCCCTACCTGGTCTCCCGGCACCGTCCCTGTCCTCCCCTCTGGTCTGGCCTCCTCTCCCCTGCTGGTGACCTCCCATCTGGCCTCCTCTCCCCTGCTGGTGACCTCCCATCTGGCCTTCTCTGACCTCCCCTCTGGCCTGGTCTCCTAAGTGGCGCCATTTAAGCCTCATCTATTTTCCTTGTAAGGACATCCTGATCTACTAGCTGATACGGTCTGCACTGACTGTCCTATCAATATATGACTGACTGTAGTCATCAACCAGTACGTAACTGATGAAGGTCCAGAGAACTGAAACGTTTTTGGTACTACAATAAAATCATTTCTCACTTTCAGCATTAAGTTTAGTGCCAGGTTTCTTCTATTTAGTCTTATGGTGTGGGAACCTACCTGGGCACCTCTTACAGTAGTGCTCACGTCCTTTATTCTCTTCCCTCATGGCCTAACCTCCTTTTGCCGGTTTGTCCACTTTCCTTGATGCCAACTTTTATACTTGACACTTCTTGGAGCAGCCTGAACTCCAGTGGCCCACAGTCATTTAACCCCAGAAGTCACTTTTTTGTTTCCCGCTTTGATTTCCATCTTCGTGTTGGGCTGCGTTCAGTTGTCTACAGAGCAGCGCTCCCTGTGTGTGAATTATTGTTAGGGTGAGCCAGTATTGCTCTGTGTCGTCTTCATCATCGTGTGCACTTATCTTCCAGGGGAAACAGAAGAAAACAAAGAAATATGCAGTGATGAAGCGGAGGCTCAACTTGAGGGACCCGCGCATGTGAGTAGAGACCAAGAATGGACTCCAGAGAAAGGAAGAGTCTGCAGCTCCGCTCTAAACTCTGCATTCCCTTATTTCTAGAAAAGAAAAGGATCGAGCAGCGTCTCAAAAGAAGAAGTTAAAGGATCCAAGCACCATCAAGGAGAGAGAAGTGTACGACAATAAGCGGCGTTCAGTGATGTCACTGCTGATCTGTAGTGATGGATAGGAGGCATTCTCAGTGTTGTCACCGTTGATCTCTAGTGATGGATAGGAGGCATTCTCAGTGTTGTCACCGCTGATCTCTAGTGATGGATAGGAGGCATTCTCAGTGTTGTCACCGTTGATCTCTAGTGATGGATAGGCAGCATTCTCAGTGATGTCACCGCTGATCTCTAGTGATGGATAGGAGGCATTCTCAGTGATGTCACCGCGGATCTCTAGTGATAGATAGGAGGCATTCTCAGTGATGTCACCTCTGATCTCTAGTGATGGATAGGAGGCATTCTCAGTGATGTCACCGCTGATCTCTAGTGATGGATAGGAGGCATTCTCAGTGATGTCACCGCTGATCTCTAGTGATGGATAGGAGGCATTCTCAGTGATGTCACCGCTGATCTCTAGTGATGGATAGGAGGCATTCTCAGTGATGTCACTGCTGATCTCTAGTGATGGATAGGCGGCATTCTCAGTGATGTCACCGCTGATCTCTAGTGATAGGAGACATTCTCAGTGATGTCACCGCTGATCTCTAGGGATGGATAGGGGGCATTCTCAGTGATGTCACCGCTGATCTCTAGTGATGGATAGGAGGCATTCTCAGTGATGTCACCGCTGATCTCTAGTGATGGATAGGAGGCATTCTCAGTGATGTCACCGCTGATCTCTAGTGATGGATAGGAGACATTCTCAGTGATGTCACCGCTGATCTCTAGTGATGGATAGGAGGCATTCTCAGTGATGTCACCGCTGATCTCTAGTGATGGATAGGAGGCATTCTCAGTGATGTCACCATTATCTCTAGTGATGGATAGGGGGCATTCTCCGTGATGTCACCATGATCTCTAGTGATGGATAGGGGGCATTCTCAGTGATGTCACCGCTGATCTCTAGTGATGGATAGGAGGCATTCTCAGTGATGTCACCGCTGATCTCTAGTGATGGATAGGAGGCATTCTCAGTGATGTCACCGCTGATCTCTAGTGATGGATAGGAGGCATTCTCGGTGATGTCACTGAGCCACTGTGCTGCCCTATATATAGTACAGTGCTAACCACTGAACCATCGTGATGCCCTATAGATTCTACAGTGCTAACCACTGCCCCGTCCTATAGATGGTAGAGTTCTGACCACTGAACCCTCGTGCCGTCCTGTAGATGGTACAGTGCTGACCACTGAGCCACCGTGCCGTCCTGTAGATGGTACAGTGCTGACCACTGAGCCGTCCTGTAAATGGTACAGTGCTGACCACTGAGCCACCGTGCCGTCCTGTAGATGGTACAGTGCTGACCACTGAGCCACCGTGCCGTCCTGTAGATGGTACAGTGCTGACCACTGAGCCACCGTGCCGTGCTGTAGATGGTACAGTGCTGACCACTGAGCCACCGTGCCGTCCTGTAGATGGTACAGTGCTGACAACTGAACCACCGTGCCGTCCTGTAGATGGTACAGTGCTGACCACTGAGCCACCGTGCCGTCCTGTAGATGGTACAGTGCTGACCACTGAGCCACTGTGTTGCCATTTAGTCTTTCTTGCTCTGTATAGTTTGGCTCACGTCATCACTGTTGAGAGCCTCTCGATGTGTCCACCATGGATTTATCTAATGATTTCCTGGGTTAGGATCAGGCATGTATTATTTTATTTGGACCTGACCAACCCGCGCACAGACCTGCACTCCACATTATCACATTGACGCTGATCACATAGTTGTTTGTAGTACGATCCCACTGAACGTTGGTGCAGATGTGTTGAGGAGCACAGGACGCACATGAGAATTTTTAAACCATGTTATATCCTATAGTGTTTTTGGAAATGCTCTTCTGAATGTTGCGTTTGAGTCGTGTGGGTAAAATATCATCACATACGATTGTGACACATCGGGGGGGATGTCGCACATGTCTAACGGTGATGCCCCTTCTCTAACTTGGTTGTGGCACCAGTCAGAAGAAACGTGAAGTATAGTGTAGTAGATCGTGGCACAGCTGAGATGGTGCACAAAGAGGGTTCCCAAACCCACAGGTATATAAAATAAACTTTGGCACTCAACTTGCAATTATATGGAAATTTTTAATGGCAGCCACTCGTACAAACGTTTCGGTCAGAGACTTTGACCTTCTTCAGTGTACTGCAGTAATATTAAACAATAAAGCAAATAATGTAAATGACAAAAAACAGAAAATCAAAAAAAAAAAAAAAACAACATAAAACAATAAGAATAACAGAATATAAGGAGACTAGTATATATTGTGCATATATAGTGATGGATGGGAGAGGGGATGGGGATAGTATAAAAGAATATAGAGAAGCACTCATACCTTGGTCCCTAAGGCACTATTAGTATGTGGCTGGAAGTCAGGATAAGGTCCTATATGTGGATCCTAAGATAGAAAGTATGTCTATTGAGCTGGGTGCAAAATAGGGGTCATAATAAGATGTTAGGACTAACCCATGTATCCGTATGGATGGGGATACGATGGTGAGGGACGGTGTCTTGAACCGTGCTGTTACTCGTCTGGAAAGTAGATCAGATCTAATGGAATGAATAGATAGTACGTTCGTATATTTGGACTTGAATTGTCCAGAAATAACAGCGGTGTTAGCCCAAACATATAGGCAGGACATTAAGTATATGTGGCAGAGGAAAATTCCTATGTTGATCCCATGTTAATAATAATAGTACATACCCAATATGGTAGTGAACCACAGTGTTCACACTGGAGTAAAGATCCAAGAGTGGACTCAGATTAAGGAATCCCTTTGCCTATAAGGGGAAAAGTGTCCGGATTTAAAACAAGCAATGACAGGGCTCCAAAAGGGCAGAAGCGCTGACAGTGGTGACAGGTCTTACCAGGTGCAGGCAGAGGTCTGGATCCAGAACGCGGTGTCCACCGCTGGTTCTAATGTGTGCTGCCATGGTGTAAAAGCGCCGTTATATGGCTAGGGGGCGGGACTGTCGGTAGCGTGAAACCGGAAGTGCGTCACCGGAAGTGACGCGCTATCAGTGCCGGTGACACTGTGCGTGTCAGCGCTGTAAAATAGTGATGGAGGTGCGTTCCACCTCAATTTAACATGCCGTAAGAGCAGGCGGTGGGACTAACTAAGTGTGGGAGGGGTTAAGGGACTACTTAGCTAGTAGAAGCGGCGATAACTGTGTATATTAGTATGTCATCACACATAAACAACCTGGCATTAGAACGGAGGCATGAAAATAACAGTAAAAGAGGATTTAGAGTTAAATCAGAAAAATAGAGACCAAGGTGCTGAGGTAGGAATCCAGAGGGAGGGAGGAACGGGATGTGAACATTTTCGTGCCGTCACATTCAATATTGAGGATTCTGTAAAACAAAATCGCGTATTAATACAATGCTTATAAATATGAGTATGTACATGTGCATAATGAAGGAACAATATAATGACAGTTATTATATCAAAACCGAATATATGCAAAGGAGATCATGGAAGACCATTATAGGAAGGCCAGGAGATCATAGTCCCTGTTGAGACCCTTAGGTGTCATGGTTTCCAACTCGTGTATCCAGAAAGCCTCTCTTCTTTTGAGGATCTGGATACGATTGCCCCCCCGTCTTGGTATTGGGACATGTTCTAATACCTGAAATCTAAGCTGAGGTATAGTGTGTCCTGCGTCAGTGAAGTGGTGGGGTAATGGCAATAATGTATTTCTGCATCTTATTGTGGACTTGTGCTTACTGATACGGTCCCGTATCGGTTGTGAGGTCTCGCCAATGTATAAAAGGCCACATGGGCATTTAATGGAGTACACCACAAAGGATGTATCACAGGTACTGTAGTCTTTAATTTGGTATCTTTTCCCCGAGTGTGGGTGAAAAAAATGATCTCCCTTTAAAACATTTCCACATTGGTTGCAGTGGAGACATGGGTATGTGCCAGTCCTGGGTCTAGAGAGAAACCTTTGGGTGGAGGATCGTGAGCCCGAACCAATGTCAGCCTTGACCAGTGTGTCACGGATGTTGCGTGATCGTTTATAGCACGGTAGGAAATGATTACGAAACTCAGGTATATCTGGATATGCCTCCTGTAATATCCTCCAATGTTTTCCACAATAAGATGCAGAAATACATTATTGCCATTACCCCACCACTTCACTGACGCAGGACACACTATACCTCAGCTTAGATTTCAGGTATTAGAACATGTCCCAATACCAAGACGGGGGGGCAATCGTATCCAGATCCTCAAAAGAAGAGAGGCTTTCTGGATACACGAGTTGGAAACCATGACACCTAAGGGTCTCAACAGGGACTATGATCTCCTGGCCTTCCTATAATGGTCTTCCATGATCTCCTTTGCATATATTCGGTTTTGATATAATAACTGTCATTATATTGTTCCTTCATTATGCACATGTACATACTCATATTTATAAGCATTGTATTAATACGCGATTTTGTTTTACAGAATCCTCAATATTGAATGTGACGGCACGAAAATGTTCACATCCCGTTCCTCCCTCCCTCTGGATTCCTACCTCAGCACCTTGGTCTCTATTTTTCTGATTTAACTCTAAATCCTCTTTTACTGTTATTTTCATGCCTCCGTTCTAATGCCAGGTTGTTTATGTGTGATGACATACTAATATACACAGTTATCGCCGCTTCTACTAGCTAAGTAGTCCCTTAACCCCTCCCACACTTAGTTAGTCCCACCGCCTGCTCTTACGGCATGTTAAATTGAGGTGGAACGCACCTCCATCACTATTTTACAGCGCTGACACGCACAGTGTCACCGGCACTGATAGCGCGTCACTTCCGGTGACGCACTTCCGGTTTCACGCTACCGACAGTCCCGCCCCCTAGCCATATAACGGCGCTTTTACACCATGGCAGCACACATTAGAACCAGCGGTGGACACCGCGTTCTGGATCCAGACCTCTGCCTGCACCTGGTAAGACCTGTCACCACTGTCAGCGCTTCTGCCCTTTTGGAGCCCTGTCATTGCTTGTTTTAAATCCGGACACTTTTCCCCTTATAGGCAAAGGGATTCCTTAATCTGAGTCCACTCTTGGATCTTTACTCCAGTGTGAACACTGTGGTTCACTACCATATTGGGTATGTACTATTATTATTAACATGGGATCAACATAGGAATTTTCCTCTGCCACATATACTTAATGTCCTGCCTATATGTTTGGGCTAACACCGCTGTTATTTCTGGACAATTCAAGTCCAAATATACGAACGTACTATCTATTCATTCCATTAGATCTGATCTACTTTCCAGACGAGTAACAGCACGGTTCAAGACACCGTCCCTCACCATCGTATCCCCATCCATACGGATACATGGGTTAGTCCTAACATCTTATTATGACCCCTATTTTGCACCCAGCTCAATAGACATACTTTCTATCTTAGGATCCACATATAGGACCTTATCCTGACTTCCAGCCACATACTAATAGTGCCTTAGGGACCAAGGTATGAGTGCTTCTCTATATTCTTTTATACTATCCCCATCCCCTCTCCCATCCATCACTATATATGCACAATATATACTAGTCTCCTTATATTCTGTTATTCTTATTGTTTTATGTTTTTTTTTTTTTTTTTTTTTTTTTTGATTTTCTGTTTTTTGTCATTTACATTATTTGCTTTATTGTTTAATATTACTGCAGTACACTGAAGAAGGTCAAAGTCTCTGACCGAAACGTTTGTACGAGTGGCTGCCATTAAAAATTTCCATATAATTGCAAGTTGAGTGCCAAAGTTTATTTTATAGAAGAAACGTGAAGGCGTGACAGATATTCAGGTTTTTTTTTTTTGTTTGTTTGTTTGTTTTTTTTAAACTTTGAAAATTAAAGGGAACCTCTAGAGCCACCTTGTGGAGCACTAATGCTGCATTCTAACAAGGTGGCTCTTTTAGTTCGGGTCCCTGCCAACGCTGCAGTATTCGCTTTTATAACATGCACCTCATACCTCGATTTAGACCTGGGGGCAGGTCTTTCCCCCCTATTCCAGATGCCTCACAGCCGTCACTCATGGCCTCTGCCCGCCGGGCACCGCCTCCTTTTCATTAGCATCCCCGGCGTTTGCGCTGTAAGTTTGTTTTGTTTTTTTTTTGTTTGGGTTTTTTTTCGGGCATGCGCAGTAGCGCTGCCCTTCGAACTTACAGCGCAGGTGCCGGGGACGCTAATGAAGGAAGAGGAGGTGGTGCCCGGCGGGCAGAGGCCATGAGTGACGGCTGTGGTGCGTCTGTGTTAGGGGGAAAGACCTGCCCCAGGTCTAATTCGAGGTATGAGGGGCACATTATAAAAGCGATTATTGCAGCGTTGGCAGGGACCAGAACTAAAAGAGCCACCTTGTCAGAATGCAGCATTAGTGCTCCACAAGGTGGTTCTTTTAGTTAAAAACGCCTGGGGGGGGGGACGGGGAGGTGACAGGTTCCCTTTAATAAAAATGTAAATTTTTTTTTTTTCTCATGTTTCGCGCTCTCCAACACTATTACCATAGGAGAAAATCTAACAAAATATAGAGGAAAATGAATGGTTAATTGGCCTGGAGCAGCTTCCTGTGGCTGCATTATGTTGGGTGGATGTTCACTTTTCATATTTGTGTCTCCGTTTAGTCCTCAGGTCCCATCTTGCCTGTTCTTCCAGTATAATACTAATCTCGGACCCCCGTACTATATCCTCGTGGACACAAACTTCATTAATTTCTCCATTAAAGCCAAGCTGGACCTGGTGCAGTCAATGATGGACTGTCTGTACGCCAAGTGTAAGTTACTCTTGCCTCCCAGGAGTAGCTGCATGGAGTTTCTGACGTCTCTGTGTGACACCGCTGGCTTAAAGAACTGTGTTCATGTTATCTTTCTATAGGTGTTCCCTGTATCACTGACTGTGTGATGGCAGAACTGGAGAAACTTGGGCAGAAATATAGAGTAGCTCTCAGGTAAGATCTGACTTATTTTGCTTGTAGTTGCATATATTCTATGGATGATGCAGCAGCCTGCATCACAAATCACACTCAGCATGATAGATCTGGGGAGCGCTGGCATGGCGAGAGCATGGTGGATCTGGGGAGCGCTGGCATGGCAGGAGGACTGCGGGTTTGGGGAGCGCTGGCATGGCAGGAGGTCTGCGGGTTTGGGGAGCGCTGGCATGGCAGGAGGACTGCGGGTTTGGGGAGCGCTGGCATGGCAGGAGGTCTGCGGGTTTGGGGAGCGCTGGCATGGCAGGAGGACTGCGAGTTTGGGGAGCGCTGGCATGGCAGGAGGACTGCGGGTTTGGGGAGCGCTGGCATGGCGGTTGTGTGTATTGGATTATGGTGGGAGGTTAGCGGGTGCTTGTATAGCGGCTGTGTGTGGCAGCTGTATGCTGGGCGCTGGTAGCTTTTGTACAATTTGGCTGATGTGTGTTATTACCTGTTTTCCTTAAAGGTTTTTTTTGGGACTTTTACATTGATGGACCATCCTTAGTATAGGTCATCGATGTCTGATTTATGGGTGGTGCTACACCAGGCCGGTCAGCTGCTCTTGGTGCCGTTGGTGAAACGGTACCCGTCCACAACCGCTATACCACATCTGCGCAGCCCTGACTGCCACAGGCACCAATAACAGCTGATTGACGTGGGTGCTGAGTGTTGCTCTTCTACTGTACAGACAGAGGACCTATCCTAAGGTTGGGCCATCAATGTTGAAGTCCTGAATAGCCCCATAAGTGTAATTGTTTTTAGGATCGCTAAGGACCCCACCTTTGAACGCCTTCCGTGCACACACCAAGGAACCTATGCAGATGACTGCCTGGTGCAGAGGGTGACTCAGGTGAGTGCTAGTAAGGAGATGGGCCCTGACGTTGGGTGGTGGCGGACTCTTTCTTTTCTTTTTTTTTTTTTTAACATCTAATAGAATTTATCTTCTCTTTTTGTATAAAAGCACAAATGTTACATAGTGGCCACAGTGGATCGAGATCTGAAAAGGCGGATACGGAAGATTCCTGGTGTCCCCATCATGTACATCTCTAACCACAGGTGAGCAGTGGTGGTCCTGGCTCTGTAACGCTCCTGCGTGTGATTTTGGCCTCTGCAGCTTGCTCTTTTTGCTTTCTTTGCAGATACAACATTGAGAGGATGCCAGACGACTACGGGGCTCCCCGCTTCTAGCCTGTGACTGATGCCCATCACGGCCTGGGTTGGTTTCTCTGCTCATGAAACCCCCTTCTGGGGCATTCACTTTGCCAGGTTCCATAGACTGAAGCCCTAATACCGATGCGTGGACCAAAGTTACCCAGGGCTGTTGTTCAGCCTGCAGCCGGGTCACCCCGCTGGGGCCTGCACCAGTGCATAATTTGTACAGTGATTGTCGTCAGAAAACTTTTATTTCTTCTTAGGGTGTCCTTGGTTTGTCTTCATACGTTTTACTACGAGCATCAAACCTGTGCCATCTTCCCTCAAGGATTCATTGCAGTTTCCTGACTTATCGGTGTTTCTCAGCCTTCTCTGCTGTGATTCTTGCCGCCTCACACATGATGTCTTCAGTTCTATAAATCTGTGCTCTGGACCTTAACGTTTGGCTGAACCTGAGCTCCACACGCCGGCTTCTAGTCCCCATTCCTATGGCTTGTGATCTCCCAGTGACCTGCCTTGATATCCTTCTTCCTAAATACCCATCCCAAAAAGAGAAAGAAACCTTATGTTTCCTGAATATCAGAAGGACGGTACAATCAGGGCAAGACGTGATGGGGCAGCTTTCTAGTATTGGGGTCAAGGGTTTTCAACACTCATTCTCTGCGCCACGCTCCAACTGATTATGCAAATTGGGTGTAAGTGAAGTATTGATGTAATTTTTTGTTTTCTCGTAACCTCATGTGGATGGTTTGTCTCGGGGTCTCTGAATCACTGACATCAGTTTCAAACCCCTGTGATAACTAGTTGCCAAGTGCCCGATTACAGGAAGACGACTTAAAAGGGTTTTCCTACAAAAGTTGATTGTAATCAATAAATCTTTGGATAATAATAATTTCCACAATTGGATGCGATAAATTAAAATGTTCCTGTGCTGAGAATCTTATAAATGTGCCCTGCAGTGTGCTGTGTAGTGGTCGTGTCTGACCGTTCTTCGCTTACCACACTGCCCGAGAGCTGTGGTATGATCAGACCATGTTCCTGTACGGTCAGACGCCATTACACAGTACAGCAGGGGACATTTATAAGATTACCTCAGCATAGGAACATTTTATCATCCAATTGTGGAAATTATTTGTTGATTAAAATCAACTTCTATTTGTGGGAAAATCCCTTTTAGGGCCACATATGTTCTACATTATTAAGCATCCGCAGGTTTCAAGCAATATAGTCAAAAAAACATAACCCCTTAGTGACTGAGCTAATTTTCACTTTAAAGGGATTGTCCACTACTAGGACAAACCCTTCTTAAACTACATGTTTGACCCCGATAAAATAATAAAGCCTATATTTGCCTCCCGTGCCGGCTCCGTTCCCGCAGTGTCAGCATTCACGTTTCCGGGGCTGTGCTGTGATGTTGTGACACATGACTCCAGTGTCCAGTCAGCACTGGGGTCACGGTCTCCGCCTTTTGGACACACTGAACATGAAGAGGAAGTCTGGGATCAGCTGCAGTCCGGACTTCCTCTTCATGTTAAATTTGTCCGAAAGATGGAGACAGTGACGCCAGTGCTGAGTGGACACCGGAGTCACGTGTCACAAGAACAACACGTGAGCCCCGGGGGCGAGGAAGTGGTGACACTGCGGGAAATGCACCGACACGGGAGGTGAGTTATAGGCTTTGTTTTATCGGGGCTGAACATTTAGTAAAAGAAGAGGTTGTCTTAATCACGGACAACCTCTTTAATATCAGGTAAAATTTTACAATTCTTACCAGTGTCCCTGTATGTGGTAATAATTCTGGCACATCAACCGATCCCACTAATTCTGAGACTTTCTCATGACCTATTGTACTTCATGATAGTGGTAAAATTTAGGTTGATATGTTTTGCATTTGTTTGTGAAAATATCGCCAGTTTGACAACTCATAAAAATACCTCAATTTTCAAGCTTTCGTTCTTTATATTCGTAAACCAGCTAGTCATTCTGTACAAAATAGTAAATCACAGTTGTCGCCAGGGCTGTGGAGTCGGTAACCCAATCCTCCGACTCTTCAATTTCCATGACTCCGACTCCACGACTCCGACTCCCTTACACATGGCTCATGTTTAAGTGATAAATTTACTGTAGTAAAATGGTAACATCAGGCTTTTAATCATTATTATGATACAATAATCAAGCCATTTAGATAGAACATAACATATATTTATTGGAATACAACTTTAGAGCAAAAATCTTTTGCGTATTTACAATTTATTATACACTCTGCAGTAAGGGGGGGGGGGGACAGTTTTCTCCAAAAACTTACTGAATAGCATTTGTGCAGTCTATGAATTTGTTCTGAGAAATAGTATCGCCTCCATCAGATCCTCCTTCATAGATGACCTCACATCTGACCTAATTATTTTAAGGCTAGAGAACAACTTCTCTACACTAAATTGGATTGGTGAGAAAGCAGTAACCACATGGGCAACATCTCACAATTTTAGGGTATAAAGGAATTGCCTCGTGCACAGTCAGTTTTGATGAACAATTGAACTCTTGTACTTTTAGAGCAAGTGAAAAATTTTGCTGAAATATGGTCAATCTGTTTTCTATGGGAGTGGAATCTTTTTCCCTGCAGCAACACTTTGCCTGCTCCATGTCATCCAATACTTGTCGAAATCAAACTCCTCATCTGATGAGGATGAAAGAACGTAAGCAGCAGCACTGGCAGGACCCGAGTCCTCTTGCTCCTGGCCGTCCTGTAGCGCATCCTAACTGCTACCTCAGTCAAAGCTTCTTTTCCTTTAGTAAGCTGTTGATCATCCAGCAATATACGATGACTCGGGTCCACATAAACAGCTGCTAGAAGAGTTTTATTTTCTAATAGCAGTGTCTGTCTCTGTTTCATTGAAGCAGCAATGCCATCTGCGATTAAATCTCCTCTTTGGGACAGGCAAAACAACAAGTTCTTCCACTCCTATATAAAAATGCCAGGAGTTAAATCCTCAGCTTGGAACTTTTTAGTCACTGTAAATGGGTGATGAAGCAATTCCTTCAATTCAGCCACCTGTGTCCATTGACCTTCATGTAGTGTTACCTGGGGCTTGGCCATAGCTACAAGGAAGGGTTTCAGCTCAAGCAGTTGCTCAATCATTAAATAGGTGCTGCCCCACCGAGTGGCTTGATCCACAATTGCCCCTTTCCAGCACGTCTCTTCAGGATGGAATCAATTTTAGGGGTTCTGGCAGCAATAGCCAATTTCCTCACTTTGCTAATCAGAGTTCCAGCATGTCCCTCTTGCAGACTATCTCTTATTGCCAGCTGCAGCATGTGCACAACAGAAGCGCATGTGATGAATAGGAAAGAGGTGTGCAGCAGCTTCAACAAGATCATCTAATTGTAAAGAATCATTTTGCTGTTCTTCTGTAGTAATTAGTGATGAGCGAGTGTACTCGTTGCTCCGGTTTTCCCGAACACGCTCGGGTGGTCTCCGAGTATTTGTAACTGCTCGGAGATTTAGTTTTTGTTGTCGTAGCTGTATGATTTACAGCTGCTAAGACAGCTTGAATACATGTGGGGATTCCCTAGCAACTAGGCAACCCCCACATGTACTCAGGCTGGCCAGCAGCTGTAAAATCATGCAGCTGCATCAACAAAAACTAAATCTCCGAGCAGTTACAAATACTCGAGCAACGAGTACACTCGCTCATCGCTAGTAGTAATATCGGTTTGTTCCTCCCTTATGGGAACAGGACTGTGGCCTTCCATCTCCAACATACTGAATGTGAAATGTTCTTCTAGCTGCTGTTCACCTTCATTATTCTCATGCATCGGTTTAATTGTACTTATCGTGTTTGAAGCATTAGCAGTTACAACAGCAAGGACCTGTTCTTTTTTTAGTTCATAATCTTGCAGAACTTTTTCCACTCAGGTCTGGAGAAACTGGCTGCTGTGAAGAGCTTTAGTATCTTTTACTGCCAGCGTCTTAGTAACAATTTTTTTGTTATCACAAACATATCGAACGTTGATAGCAAAATAGATCACTCTGTGACTTGTGCAGGCAATCCATTTTAAGAAACACAAAGCATCTCTTGAAAGCCTTTTTAAGATCTTCCTTTTGGTTAAGGGCTTCTTCAATCACTAATTTTCTAAGACTTTCTCTTTCCATAGAAACACCAAGTTTGCGTGCCATTTCTCCATTAAGAGCAGTAAAAGCTGGTAGTGCAATTAATGATAACGGTACTCTATCCTCCTTTGCCTGGTGGGAAGTGCTGGACTCTGGTGTCTTGGTGCTGCTGTGATCTTTTTCAATCACAGCTTTGTAAACCTCTGGGTGGCAGTGTTGTAAATGTTGATTTGGATTGGAAGCTCTTGAAGGAGCATTTTTATCACTTCCTGAGTATAGCTGATTTTGGCATCACAGCATTTGTTTTCATCTGGGTCACTTAGGCTACTTTCACACTTCTGTCTTTTTGCCTCCGTTGCAATCCGTCGTTATGGCAAAAAAACGGATCCTGCAAATGTGCCCGCAGGGTCCGTTTTTTTGCCATACACTTTAATGAACGATGGATTGCGACGGATGGCCACACGTCGCATCCGTCGTGCGTGTTTTAGCGGTCCGTCGTGACAAAAAACGTTCAATGTAACATTTTTTTGTCTGTCGGATCCGCCATTTCCGACCGCGCATGCGTGGCTGGAACTCCGCCCCCTCCTCCCCGCTCATCACCGTGGGCAGCGGTTGCGTTGTAAAACTGTATCCGCTGCCCACGTTGTGCTACATTTAGCACAACATCCGACAGTTTGCGACAGCCCCGTACTGACGGAAGTGTGAAAGTAGCCTTATACACTGGCACACAAAATGTTTATTATCTTGAGTAACTGCGAAATGCTCAAATACAGATAACTTCATAAGATGCTTCTTACATTTAGTAATTATGTAAATTCGCTCTCAAAATTTTGTCCTGTAAAAAAAAATAAGGTACCGTATATTGTAATTCTTGCAAGAATAGGGAATCATGCACTGTATAATGTAGATAGAAATAAAACAATCTTTGCATAAATTAATAGGACAGATAAGTATAAAGTTTGTAAAATATGTTGTTGGATAGCTTTACTCTGAACTTTCTAATGTCAGGCTTGTCTCAGGGTACAGCTCACTAAATGCTTCACATCATACACTGTGTGCAGAATTATTAGGCAAGTTGTATTTTAGAGGATTATTTTTTATTATTGATCAACTATGTTTCTCAATCGAAACAGAAGACTCCTAAATATCAAAGCTTAATATTTTTGGAAGTTGGAGTGTGTTTTTTTTTTTAGATTTGGCTATCTTAGGAGGATATCTGTTTGTGAAGGTAACACTGTGCAGAATTATTAGGCAACTTAATAAAAACCAAATATATTCTGGTCTCACTTGTTTATTTTCACCAGGTAAACCAATATAACTGCACAAAATTTAGAAATAAACATTTCTGACATGCAAAAACCAAACTCCCCAAAATTAGTGACCAATATAGCCACCTTTCTTTATGATGACACTCAACAGCCTTCCATCCATAGATTCTGTCAGTTGCTTGATCTGTTTACGACCAACATTGCGTGCAGCCACCACCACAGCCTCCCAGACACTGTTCCGAGAGGTGTACTGTTTTCCCTCCCTGTAGATCTCACATTTTATGAGGGACCACAGGTTCTCTATGGGGTTCAGATCAGGTGAACAAGGGGGCCATGTCATTATTTTTTCATCTTTGAGACCTTTACTGGCCAGCCACGCTGTGGAGTAGTTGGAGGCATGTGATGGAGCATTGTCCTGCATGAAAATCATGTTTTTCTTGAACGATACCGACTTCTTCCTGTACCACTGCTTGAAGAAGTTGCCTTCCAGAAACTGGCAGTAGGTCTGGGAGTCTAGATTCACTCCATCCTCAAGCCGAAAAGGTCCCACAAGTTCATCTTTGATAATACCAGCCCATACCACCTTGCTGGCGTCTGAGTCGGAGTGAAGCTCTTTGCCCTTTACTGATCCAGCCTCTGGCCCATCTTTCTGGCCCATCAAGAGTCACTCTCATTTCATTAGTCCATAAAACCTTTGAAAAGTCAGTCTTGAGATATTTCTTGGCCCAGTCTTGACGTTTTATCTTATGTTTCTTGTTCAAAGTTGGACGTTTTTCAGCCTTCCTTACCTCGGCCATGTTCCTGAGTAGCGCATACCTTGTGCTTTTTGATACTCCAGTAACGTTGCAGCTCTGAAATATGGCAAAACCGGTTGCAAATGGCATCTTGGCAGCTTCACGCTTGATTTTCCTCAATTCATGGGCAGTTTTGCGCCTTTTTTGCGACCCTGTTGGCTATTTGCCATGAAACGCTTGATTGTTCGGTGATCACGCTTCAAAAGTTTGGCAATTTCAAGACTGCTGCATCCCTCTGCAAGACATCTCACAATTTTGGACTTTTCAGAACCCGTCAAATCTCTCTTCTAACCCATTTTGCCAATAGAAAGGAAGTTGCCTAATAACTAAGCACACCTTATATAGGGTGTTGATGTCATTAGACAACACCCCTCATCATTATAGAGATGCACATCACCTGATTTACTTAATTGGTAGTTGGCTCTAAAGCCTGAACAGCTTGGAGTAGGACAACATGTATAAAAAAAAATCATGTGATCAAAATACAAGTTGCATAAAAATTCTGCACACGGTGTATTTCTTCACAGTCTGTGAAGAGGGGAGGAGAGAGGGAGCATGTTTGTGCGGAATCATATTCCAGAACACACACACACACACACACACACACACACACACACACACACACACACACACACACTCACACACACACTCATCAATCCTGCTACTGTATTTCTGAATTTGAGATGTTAGAAAACATTTTTTCCCCTTATATTCTATGTATAGTGTATATAAGTCATCAGAGCAGCTGATTTCTCCAAACATGAGCTAAGAGGAAAAGCAAACTAAAACATCAAGCATACAGAGACAACATATACTGGACTATTGATGTATGCACAGTTTATTAAAAGTTTAGATATGCTTTAGGAAGTACTTGCCTTTTTAATCCTGCTTTCCTGTTCACTCCAGAAGTTCTGAGATGAATAAAGGCTTTCATTCCCTGTGTGTTTATTTTTTTTCCCTTATCTGTAGAGGAGGAGCTTCACTACTTATCATGAACATAAACTGCAGCACAGATTCATCTCCGCTAAAAGTCTAGACCTTAGATTATGAATAGGACAAACCTTTAAAAGATATTTCATATCTTTCCCAAATTTTTATGAAAATTTTTTTCCCCACAATCTCCATTGAACTGTACCCAATTTATTATATATTTTAGGAGTCTGAGTCGGTCCATTATATTCTGACTCCACCAAAATGCATAGCCCTGGTTCTCGTGTGTCTCCTGTCTGTCTGTATCGTGTCCCGCATGTCTCCTGTCCGTCTGCATCGTGTCCCGCATGTCTGCTGTCCGTCTGCATCGTGTCCCGTGTATCTGCTGTCCGTCTGCATTGTGTCCCGCATGTCTATTGCACGCCTGCATCGTGTCCCGCATGTCTGCCGCACGCCTGCATCATGTCCCCGTGTCTGCTTTCCATCTGCATCGTGTCTGGTGTCCGTCTGCATCATGTCCCGCGTGTCTGCTGTACGCCTGCATCGTTTCCTGTGTGTCTCCCGTCTGCCTGCATCGTGACCCACTGGTCATTTTATTTTGTTAGGATGTTAGGCTACGTTCACATTTGCGGTGTGCGCCGCAGCGTCGCCGCCGCAACGCACAACGCAGACAAAAACGCAACACAACGCATGCACAACGCTGCGTTTTGCGCCGCATGCGTTCAACGCATGCGGCGCAAAACGCAGCTTTTTTTGTAAACGCAGTTGCGTTTCCAACAAAAAAACGCAGCGTTTTGCGCCGCATGCGTTTTTTGTGCAGTGAGTCATTCTTCATCCCACCCACCAAAAAAAGTGTCTACACAATAGATAAGGGCCACCAATGGCTAGAAGAGGGTTGGTGTTTATGTAATTGTGTATATATACCATGGCAGACATGAATTCCTCCCATTTGCTGGTATTCATGATGGAGCGTCCCTTGGACAGTGTTATCATGGATATGGAGATGGATTTAGCCTTGGCTCATGCCTATGCTGTCGCCTGTGCTCATCAAAGAGAAAGAGAAAAACGGAGATGGATTCATCGCAGATTTTGGATACACCCTATCTTGGAAGTCCGGGAGAGCCGTGGAGCATACCATAGCTTGTTTGGCGAACTGAATGAGAACCTGGAGAAGTATTTCGAGTACACCAGGATGTCTCAGGAGAGCTTCCGGTATCTTCTGCGTCGGGTGGAAGGAGCCATCAGCAGGCAGGATACTCAGCTCCGGAGAGCTATATCCGCAGAGGAGCGGCTGCTGGTGACTCTACGGTATGTAGCTGTTTGAATGACTTGAGATATGTTCGGCTACGTTCACATCTTCCCTTTTTTTTTTTTTTTTTTTCTTAATTTTTGTTGGGGGTGGTATGGTCAATGTACTTTTAGGCTGTGTTTCTACGGTCAGTAAGCTTGTTTGACGCTGCAGCGTCAAACAAGCAGCGTCCAGATGTTCCAGCATAGTGGAGGGGATTTTATGAAATCCCGTCTCCACTATGCGTGGAAACCCGCACGCGGAGGCCCTGCGACTCCGGACATGCTGCGCGTCTTTTCAGAACACAGCATGTCCGTACACCTTGCGGGGACGCAGCGTCCCCGCAAGGTATATCACAGGGCCCTACGGCGAGGGGTGCGATGATCCCGGATGTGTACTGTACACATCCGGCACCATTGCGTCCCAGGAAGGGGGCGGGGCTTATCGCCGACCGGCTTCGCCGCTGCAACGATAGCGCCGCGTCTCCGGACAGTGGAGACATACCCTTATAAATTGCAATGTACTAATGTAATTTCTTTATCTTCTTGGCAGTTTCCTGGCTACCGGAGAGACCTTGCGATCCCTTCAATTTCAGTTCCGGATTGGAGTCTCCACTCTCTCGGGAATTATTGCTGAGACCTGCCGCGCTTTGTGGGATAACCTCCGGGAAGAATTTTTACCCGTCCCTACAAGCGATATCTGGTTGGCCAACGCCGAGAAATTTGAGGAAGTGTGTTCGTTTCCAAACTGTATTGGCGCGGTGGATGGCAAGCACATTCGTATTACCAAGCCAGGGAAAAGTGGATCCCTTTTCTATAACTACAAAAAATATTTTTCCACTGTGCTGATGGCAATTGCCGGTGCGGACTGCCGTTTTCTGGCAGTCGACATTGGTGCTTTTGGCCGGTCAAATGACTCGCGCACATTCAAAGAGTCTGATATGGGCCAAAAATTATATGGCAACAATTTCAATTTCCCCCAGCCACGACCTCTTCCCCACACCGAAGGCCCTGCGATGCCATTTGTTGTGGTTGGGGATGAGGCATTCCAAATGTCTGCCAACCTATTGAAACCCTACTCAAGTCGGGGCTTGGACCACACGAAAAGGGTGTTCAATTACAGACTGTCCAGGGCCAGAAGGACTGTGGAGTGCGCCTTTGGCATCCTTGTCTCTAAATGGCGGATATTAGGATCCGCCATTAATCTGAAAACTGAGACAGTGGATGAGGTGGTGAAGGCGTGTGTGGTTCTCCACAATTTTATTCTGGCCAAAGAGAGACTGAACGTTGATCTGGATGAAACCATAGCCAACCCATTGCCCAATTTCCATGATCATCCTCTGAGGTCAAGCGTGGAAATTGCGCAGATGAGGGACCGTTTTGCGGCCTATTTTGTGTCAGATGTTGGCCGTCTGTCATGGCAAGATTCAATGGTGTAATAAACTGTTGGACTGTATTCTGGTGTGACTATGCTAAAAATAGTTCACCAATGTAAATGTGCCTTATCTAAAAAACTTGTAAACCTTTGTTTTTAAAATGTTGTGTTTTAATAAAAAAAATTTCTTACGTTTTCTACCATGCTTCCAAGACAAAATTTATACCATACCATATTTATTTGTTTGTCAGATCGCCGTGTATCGTTGTGTTTGATAGCAAAATCAACGATACCAGCGATGTTTTACACTGGTAACCAGGGTAAACAACGGGTTACCAAGCGCATGGTCGCGCTTATGTTTACCGTGGTTACCAGTGTTAATTGTAAACTAAAAAATAAAAATAAATATACTCATCTTCGCGTCCCCTGGCGTCCACTTCCTGCACTGAGTGAGCGCCGGCCGTAAAGTGAATGCACAGCACAGCGTTGCTGTGAGGGACGTCACTCAGTCAGTGCAGGGAAGCTGACGCCGGGGGATGCGATTGTGAATATTTTTTTTTTTTTTTCATTTTACACTGGTAACCAGGGTAAACATCGGAAGTGCGCCCTGCGCTTAGCAACCCGATGTTTAACATGGTTACCCGGGGACCTCGGCATCGTTGGTCGCTGGAGAGCGGTCACACAGACAGCTCTCCAGCTCCCAAATAGCGATGCTGCAGTGAATTGCATCGTTGTCTGTTTTGCTGCAGCATTGTTAAGTGTGAAGGTACCTTTACAGTATGTGTCCACGTTCAGGATTGCATCCTGAATTGCTCAGGTTTTTTCATCAATATTTGTAAGCCAAAACCAGGAGTGGAACAATTAGGAAAAGTAGAATAGAAACATATGCTCCACTGCTGTATTTATTACCCACGCCTGGTTTTGGCTACAAATATTGAATTAAAATCCGGACCAAATTCGGATGCAATCCTGAGCGTGGACACATACCCTTTTTCTTTGAAAATAACTCATACACTTTAGTGTTTGGAAACACCTCATACAGCAATGAACGACACCCAAAGAAACGGTCAAATTAAAAAATCCAAAAATACTGTCTGACATTGCATATATGAGGCGTTTGAAGCACAAATAAACGGCGCACGGAGTGAATTACCGAGCATTGTACTTGAAAAGAAGACCAAATATTGTATACAAAAAAATAAATTTTTATTGGGGGGAAACAGAAAAAAAGGGAAAAGCAAATTAGGGGGTATCAACATCCGAGGGTGGATCAACATCCGCTACCAGCGGTGACCGGTAGCTTCGAGTTCTGGACCTGAGAGTGGGAGTGGTAGAGGAGGAGGAGCCGCCATACTGAAGGAGGCTTGAGGGCAGGTCCAAACCCCCCGCAGGGTACACTGGGGAGACCGCCTCGTCAGTGGAGGAGGGAGGAGGCAACACAAGCCGCCTTCTTTTTTGGCTTGGTTGGCCCTGGCTGCTCCTGCTGTGGCTAGAGCCACGACGAGATGGTGTGTGTCCTGGAGCAGCCAGAACCTGTGCCTCTGGGTGTGTGTCTGTGTGCCTCCTCTTATGTTTTCTTTTTTTTTTTTCCCTGCCTTCGGCGGCATCTCCCCCAGAAGCACTCCTACGGGAGGATGAGGGCCTGGCAGGAGCAGGAGTGGGCCGCACACTGGTATGGTGGCTGTGGTGGCGTCGCCCGGCACTTGGACCAGGGTGGGGTGGCTGGAGTGACTCTGCAGCAGTAGTCGGAGTCACGCTAGCCAGCGACGGCACTACGGGCAGTGTCGCTGACTGCGCGACCCGAGACTGCTGCAGAGCCCTCACGTAAGAATTGTGGCAGTCCTGCATCACCGAAATCTGGAGTTCCGGCGTAAGGTTTTCCACCATGCCCTTAGCAATTGTGCTTAAAAAATGTTTTGCCGGATTTGTGAGCTCGGCTTCCAGGATTTCAAGGCGCCGTCCCATACTGGACATTTCATCTCTCAACGCCTTGAAACCGTTCTGGAACACCGTGCCCAAGTGCAAAAATTCAGGCATGACTGACCTGTCCGAGGCCCGCTGGCGCTGTCGGGAATTCCCGAACGAAGGTGCGCCAGAGGCCTCGGGCAGGGGAAAACCTGACGTACCGGCAGCCGGTTCTCCAGATGATGGTGGTGCAGGCCTGCTGTCGCTGTGGGATGGCTGTGACGGCTCAGATGGCGATCCATGAAGTTCCGCTTCACAGGGGGGAGCTCGCTGGAGGGTGCTGCTGTGTGTCCTGTGAAAAGATAATGTAAAAATTAGTCTTCAATTAATAAACTATCACATACGCCAACTCCTGTAAAAAAATGTTCATTACATGACACAACAAAACATTACAATCCCCTGTCTCTCACTCTGTGTGGCCTATAATAAATTGCTGATTGTTATCGCCAGCTGACCATTAGGGCTCACGATAACAATCATGGACATACCGACGGCAGAAAATGACTGTACATTCCCTCTGCCAAAGGCAATGCATACCCCTGTCATATTTTGAAAAAATTTTGGTGTGAAATAATAATTTCAAGATGCCGTCTATGTCTCAAAAATAATAGAAAATTTAAGGTCTATAAAAAAAAAATTTAAAAAAAAAAACAAAAAAAAACTTTGCTGATCTGATCGCAGGAATGTCCATGACGTTAGGATCTTGTGATCGAGACGTCATCATTATTCCTGCGATCAGAACTACACTGACTCAGAACGTAACCTGTCATGGACTACAAGGACTCTCGCTTAACCTAAAAAAAATACCGTGGATGGCCAATATGCTACGCTGACTACATTGA
Organism: Ranitomeya variabilis; assembly: GCF_051348905.1. Classification (NCBI taxonomy): domain Eukaryota; kingdom Metazoa; phylum Chordata; class Amphibia; order Anura; family Dendrobatidae; genus Ranitomeya; species Ranitomeya variabilis. Next base: position 712,401,422 of record NC_135232.1, read on the forward strand.
TGGCCAAGACACTATGTGCCTGGGAAATGTACTATGTGGATACGTGGCTAGAACGTGTACTATGTGGCTGCGATATAGTGGCCTGCAAACATACTATGTGTGTGGATGCACAATGTACGTGGCTGGGCAATGTACTATGTGGCTGTGCAATATATGTGTCTGGGCAATGTCCAATGTGCAATATGGTATGTGGACAAAATACTTACTGTCGGCGGCCAAGGATTGGTCTTAGGAACTGTAATTGTCGGTTGTATTTATATGGAACCGACTTGGCCGCAGCAGCACCACTCCTCGATTGCTCCTCCTCAGCACGCAGCCCCTTATTGAAACGGTCCTTCATGGATCGCCATCTGGTCCTCAACTTTGTCACTGTGAATGCAAAGAAAAAAAAAGGTTACATATGTAGCATTTTAAAATGATAAAACAACCGTGTGTGATGCAAAGTTTAGGCGTTGATAGCATCACACACGGTTGTGTTTATCCTGGCAAGATGGGTCATAGCAGCGTATCAGCAATACTCACTAAAGGTGCCTTTGTCCTTGGCGGAGGCACTGTCAAAGCCATCCCACAGCGACTTTGCCACCTCTGCCCACAAACGCCTAGAAACCACCTGGTCCATGTGCCGGGGGTCACGGCTGTCCCACAACGGGCCACGCTCCTGGATGCTGGAGATCAGGAGCTCCACATCGATACTCTCCCTGTGGTCCCGTTGTGAAACCTAGAAAAAATAGAAAACAAAAAGGTTACAAATAGGCAAATATAAACAACCATCATCAGCACCTGGCATGATTTGTACCTTTGCCCTATCCTTTGCCATTTTATGTATGTATATTGATGGTTTCTAAACCTGTATTTTTGAATGTTTTTGTGCAGGGAGTTCAACTGTATGTTACCTTCCCCCAAATACTTGCTGCCCTGAAAAGCTATATGTAATTAAGCTTAGTAAACAGCCCTAGTGAAACCAGGTTGCTCCTAATGTTCCTCCCAGCAGGATGCCACAAAAAAAAAAAAGATAAAAAAAAAACAACAAATACTCACTTGCCGGCCTGACGACCCATCTTGGCACCGATCTCCCTGCTCCCGCTGTGTGCCTTCCCCCTCACTTGAAGAAGCCTGTAAAAAAATGTATACAAAAATTAGTGACAATGCTACAAATGGCAGCGAATAGTAAGCAACTGGACATAATTACTCACCGCACTCCCCCTCGCCGATTGGCCAGATGCTGGAGAACTCGCCATTATTGCAAGTTTGCTCTGCAATGAAAAAATGAGCAAAAAATCACATTCAAAGCAATGCCACATACAATAAAACATTAAAACAACCACAATTGACTGTTGACTGATAGGACAATGCAAACTCAAAAAGCGACACCACAACGCCATACATTACAAGAGAAGACAATAGAAGAAACAATACAAGAATAGACCCAAACAAAATTAAGCAAAAATAGACACCTATGTCCAAATTTAAAAAAAAAATAAATACAAAAATAAAGAGGAAAAAAAAAGGCACAATGAAATAGCAAACTGCACGCCATACTTTACAATAGCAACAAGACATGATCCAAAACAACACCATCTGGTGACATCTACCACAGAAATACATCTGAAAAAGGCGATAAATACCATTATAGATAATAAGCAATAAACATTACAGGACAATATACAGCAACCCAAAGAAAAACCATAGTCAAATAGAAAAGAGAACACAAGAAATTTTTAAAAAAGGGCCCAAACTAAAAAAAAAAAAAAAATAAATACTACACACTTGGCTATGGAAACATTCAAGACAGGAGATATATATATGGAAGCCATACAGAAAACGAATGGCATATAGCAGCACGGAACAATACAATACAAATGAAACATCATAAATGTAGCCCCCCACCAGCAAGAAAAGACACTCAAGGAAAGAAAAAAAAATGCCAACAGCATAATAAAACCCAGCAAGACATGAGCCTAGAAAACGCCATACGGTTACCCCAACAATAGAAGCCAGAAAAAGACATGCACCACAAATTTTACAATAAAAAATCTTACAAAAAAAAGGCATTGAACATCCGCATGACACAAGAACAACCAAAATATAAATCCAAAACCAATCCAAACCCAGCAAGGCCGCACACAAGAAACGCCAGCATATATCAGAAACACATTAAAAAAAATGTTATTATTCAATAACAACCTACAGTGCCATAACCGTACAATATCACAGAGCAAACATTGCACAAATTAAATCAAAAAAAAAAATAAAACACAGAAAAAAAATTATGCAAAGAGAAATATATACTTACAGGTTTGGAAAGCAGGTTGCTCCTCTGTGTCTTGTGTGGATAGCCTGGTGAAAGACAATGGCAAACCCCCACCCCTTTTTTTATATATATAGTGCTTTTTTTAAGTGTCTAGACAAAGTCTAGACAATGTTTTGCATTTTTGTAAGAAAAACGCATGCGTCGTACAACGCATCACGACGCAAGTACTTGCGTCGTCTGCGTTGTCAATGCAAGTCAATGGGAAAAAAGGCGCATCGACGACGCAAACACGACGCAAACACGACGCATGCGTTTTTTAAAAAGTCTGCGCCGCCCAAAAAATGCAACATGTTGCGTTTGCCGCGCCCTGGCAGGTGCGCCCTAACGCCGCATGCGGCGTACGACGCACCACAACGCATGACAACGCATGTACATGCGGCGCCATGCGGCCCCAATGTTAAAGATAGGGCCGCACGACGCATGCGGTGCGTTGCGGCGGCGACGCTGCGGCGCACACCGCAAATGTGAACGTAGCCTTAGAAGGGTTTCAGCAGCATTTTCTCATTATTTTAACATGATAAATCTATATCTTTGTACTGTTAGCAAAATATTAACATTTCAGTGGTTGATACCTTTTAATGGCTAACTGAAAAGATGGTACATTGCAGCTTTCAAGACTCTTCAGGTCTCTTCATCAGGCGTAGTATAACACAAGGTATTATTACTACAGTAGGTAACTACTGAAGGTAACTTCAAATCTCAGAAAGACAGAAGAGTCGGGGACTATAAATTTATGACTGGTGACACAGAGCAGGAATGAATGTGTCTCATAGATTTGTGTCTTTCTATATCGGCTAAGGATTGTGCTTCTCAAACCTTGTGGGGGCATCACAACCATAGACCAGACCTCAATCACAGGACAATAACATTTTCACCCTCCGTATCTATGAACGGATCCAATATTTATGGCCATGACGTTCTCTCCTGCGCGAGGACCTGCCATGACGTCATGGTCATGTGACCGCAACGTCATCACAGGCCCTGCGCGCCTGCACGAGAAGGACCAGCCATGATGTCACGGTCATGTGACCATTACGTCATGGCAGGTCCTTCTCGCACAGGCGCGAAGAAGCTGCGGTACCATGGGACAGGCAGGGACAGCGTCAGGAGCGCCAGGAGCAGGTGAGTATTTCATATTCACCTGTCCGCATTCCATCCGCCGGGCGCCGCTCCATCCTCTTGCAGTGACTGTGCAGGTCAGAGGGCGCGATGACGTATTAGTGTGCGCGCCGCCCTCTGCCTGAACAGTCAGTGAGGAGAGACGGGACAATGAGGAGCAGCGACGAGAGGTGAGTATGTGATTTTTTTTATTTTTATTGCAGCAGCATTACATGTGGCACAATGCTGTATGGAGCGTCTATGGGGCCATAAAGAACTGCATGGAGCATTATATGGGGCATCTATGGGGCCATAACTGCATGGAGCAATATATGGGGCATCTATGGGGCCATAAAGAACTGCATGGAGCATTATATGGAGCATCTATGGGGCCATAACTGCATGGAGCATTATATGGGGCATCTATGAGGCCATAACTGCATGGAGCATTATATGGGGCATCTATGGGGACATAACTGCATGGAGCAATATATGGGGCATCTATGGGGCCATAACGCACTGCATGGAGCATTGTATGGGGCATCTATGGGGCCATAACAGCATGGAGCATTATATGGGGCATCTATGGGGCCATAACTGCATGGAGCATTATATGGAGCATCTATGGGGCCATAACTGCATGGAGCATAATATGGGGCATCTATGGGGCCATAACTGCATGGAGCATTATATGGGGCATCTATGGGGCCATAACTGCATGGAGCATTATACTACGTGACTGGGCAAAATACTACGTGACTGGGCAATATACTATGTGGACATGCATATTCTAGAATACCCGATGCGTTAGAATCGGGCCACCATCTAGTATATATATAAGAGGCATCTTGATTACTCGCTAATCCCGCCCCCTGCACAGTAGCTCCGCCCCCACCCCATTGCTACACACACAATCCCGCCCCCCACCCATTTACTACACACAATTCCGCCCCCACCACATTACCACACAATCCCGCCCATCACATTGCCACACATAATCCCGCCCCCCCACCACATCACACTTGCTAATCCCGCCCCCTGCACAGTAGCTCCGCCCCACCACATTACCACACATAAACCCGCCAACCACATCGCCACACAAAATCCCGCCCCCCACCCCATTACCACACATAATTCCGCCCCCACCACATTACCACACATAATACCGCCCGCCCACCACATCACCACACATAATACCGCCCCCCACCCCATTACCACACATAATCCCGTTCCCCACCACATAATCCTGCTCCCCCACCACATCACACTCGCTAATCCCGCCCCCTGTACAGTAGCTCTGCCCCCCACCACACATAATTTCACCCACCACCCCATTACCACACACAATCCCGCCCCCCCACCACATTACCACACACAATCCCGCCCCCACCACATTACCACACACAATCCGCACCTCATCACCAGACACAATCCCGCCCCCCACCACATCACCACACATAATCCCGCCCGCCCACCACATCGCCACACATAATCCCGCCCCCCCAACACATCACCACACATAATCCGGCCCCCCCAACAGATCATCACACATAATCCCGCCACCCCACCACATTACCACACATAATCCCGCCCCCCACCACATTACCACACATAATCCCACCCCCCACCACATTACCACACATAATCCTGCCCCCCACTACATCACCACACATAATCCCGACCCCCCACCACACATAATCCCACCCCCCACCACATCACACTTGCTAATCCCGCCCCCTGCACAGTAGCTTCGCCCACCACATCACCACACATAATCCTGCCCCCCACCCCATTACCACATGCAATCCCGCCCCCCCACCCCATTACCACACACAATCCCGCCCCCCACCACATTACCACAAACAATCCCACCCCCACCACATTACCACACACAATCCCGCCCCCCACCACATTACCACACACAATTCGCACCACACATAATCCCGCCCCCCACCACATCACCACACATAATTCCGCCCCCCCACCACATCACCATTCATAATCCCACCCCCCAACACATCACCACACATAATCCCGCCCCCCAACACATCACCACACATAATACCGCCCCCCCACCCCATTACCACACACAACTCCGCCCCCCCACCACATCACCACATAATCCCGCCCCCCACCACATCACCACATAATTCTGCCCCCCCACCACATCACCACACATAATCCCGCCCCCCACCACATTACCACACATAATCCCGCCTCCCCACCACATTACCACACATAATACCGCCCTCACCACATCACCACACATAATCCCGCCCCCCCACCACATTACCACACATAATCCTGCCCCCCCACCACATTACCACACATAATCCCGCCCCCCACCACATTACCACACATAATCCCACCCCCCCCACATTACCACGAGGCTCCGTCCCCACACATTACCACACGAGGCTCCGTCCCCACACATTACCACACAAGGCTGCGTCCCCACACATTACCACACGAGGCTCTGTCCCCACACATTACCACATGAGGCTCCGTCCCCACACATTACCACACGAGGCTGCGTCCCCACACATTACCACACGAGGCTCCGTCCCCCCACATTACCACACGAGGCTCCGTCCCCACACATTACCACACAAGGCTGCGTCCCCACACATTACCACACGAGGCTCTGTCCCCACACATTACCACACGAGGCTCTGTCCCCACACATTACCACATGAGGCTCCGTCCCCACACATTACCACACGAGGCTGCGTCCCCACACATTACCACACGAGGCTCCGTCCCCACACATTACCACACGAGGCTGCGTCCCCACACATTACCACACGAGGCTCTGTCCCCACACATTACCACACGAGGCTCTTTTCCCGCGTAGAGGCGTATAAACCATCATTTCTTGATAAGTATCATGTTTCTTACTCTCTGCTGTCATGCCTTGCAATTGTTTACTATTTTCGGCTGATAATCAGAGCTGAAGATTGATGTTTTTCACATTGCCTTGAATTTTCAGCTTCAGACATGGTTACTACTCAGTCAACCTATTAGGTTAACAATATATATCAATAGAGTGTACCAGGGTCAGCCATCGCTGAGTGGGGGCGCCATATCCGCTGACAACTAGGGTGCCAACCCCCGCAGCTAGGCAGGTGTATATCAGCAAGGGACAGTGAGAGTTAGTATTTTTGTTTTCACATGCACTTTTTTGTTTTTGCACTATTATCTTTGTCCGTGTACTGCACCCTGTTTTAACCAAGCTATTATCATATGGCTTAAGTCCATCCATATTTTCCTGTCAAGTATAGCTGTTGGCCCGTATGAGACACTTTAACTAGGGCTCATCGCAGGAGATATAGGGCCAGCCGACGGTGAGTGTGGGCGCCAATCTCGTTGTAATATTATCTAGGGTGCCAACCTCCACTGACAGGTAGAAATTAATATAGGACTAATATTGCAGGGGCTATCTAGAGTGCACGGTTGTGTGATATATTTTTTGTGAATAATTGTCTGGCTGTTTCATGGTTTTAAGATTAAGATGAATAAATTTAGTATTTTATCTTTGTTATCAAAATTATAAGGTTATTCTTGATGGTTCTAAATCTCCCTTGTGCACAGAAATTTAGTTTAGTGGCTGCAGAATAGCCTACATTATTGTTATTTATATTAGGCTGCTTTCACACATCAGGTTTTTTCATTCCGGCTGATTGCGGCTCTTTTCAGAAAAAACGGAACCGTTTTTTCCCATTGACTTGTATTAGCGCCGGATTACGCCGGATGGCCTTGCATTCCTTCTCTTTTTTTTCCAGATCCGCCAAACATTTGATTCCGGTGTCTGGAAAAAACGTCTACTGTAACGTTTTTGTCTGCAGCGAAAAAGGTGGAAGGGCCGGATCCGGCTCTTCCGGCTTTTCGCTACAATGCATGTCTATGGACGCCGGAATGCGCCAGATCCGGGAAAAGGCGGATCCGGCCGTCTGATCCAGTTTTTTTCTTCTGAACATGCTCAGAACCTATAGGGCTGCCCCCAGGACACATATATAAAAGAATGCCATTGAGGCCCTCACTCATTTCCAGCCTTCCAGCAAGAGAGCCAACACCCTGCCACATCCTGCCTTCCAGCAAGAGCCTGCCTGCCTGCCTTCCAACAAGAGCCTTGCCTGCCTGCCAGCAGTAGCTTTGCCTGCCTTCCAGCAAGAACCTTGCCTGCCTGCCAGCAGTAGCCTTGCCTGCCTTCCAGTAAGAGCCTTGCCACACCCTGCCTTCCAGCAAGAGCCTGCCTGCCTTCCAGCAAGAGCATTGCCACACCCTGCCTTCCAGCAAGAGCCTTGCCTGCCTGCCAGCAAGATCCTGCCTGCCTTCCAGCAAGAGCCTTGCCACACCCTGCCTTCCAGCAAGAGCCTTGCCTGCCTTCCAGCAAGAGCCTGTGCAGCGCCCCCACTGCCGCAGGGCCGAGGGGTACCCGGTCCCGGGCCTCTGAGTCTCTGCTCTGGGGTTGTCACGGTGGCTAGGCCCCGGTCCGTGACCCTGCCGAGAGGCGCGCAGTGAATAATAGATATGATGGATAGCTGATGGTGGTGGTGAGGCTGTAGTGGTGCAGTGCAGTAAATAACGAGGACACCAGGTTGCAGTCTCTTTACCTCTTTACTGAAGATCTCTGGGTCCTCAGTCCGGAATCCGGATAACCAGGCTGCGCAAGTCCGGCCAGTCCAATGGCACCTCCAGAGTTCTCTTCACAGGTGGAAATCTGTGCCTTCCTTCTAGCGCTATGTGTTGCGGTCCTTCCCTGCTGTGCTTACGGAAAGTCCCCACAACTGTTGTGTCCGTTTCTTAAGTTCCCTCACAACTCGATTAGATGATGTTCTGCTAATTCTCCGTCCCTCCCTGATGTTACGGTTAGAACGGCACCCGTTTGACGGGTAGGCTCGGAGCTCTTCCGGGACCCTAAAGTCGCCCCTCTCCACAAGTTGCCCCCCAAGACTGCATAGGTGATTTAGGTGAGGCAGCCCGCCTTAGACTGACTGTCCTGCCGCTGTTTAGAGTATTGCTTGAAGCTGAATATTGTAATACTCCCTCGGCGTTCCGGCCGCCGGTTGTGCGCCTCAGTAGAATGTTGCCTCGATCTTACAGCACGACCCCTACTGGTATTCTCCTTGTTGCTTTGATCTCGTTTCTCACTCAGCACAATCTATCTCGCTTCCAATCCCTTCTTGGGCACCGCCGCTATACTGAGCAGGCACGGTCCCGTTACGTTCTCTCTTGTTGCCAAGTCTCTGTCAGGATCCCACCCCTGACAGAGACCCTACCGAATCTTCTCCCGCAACACCCTCTGCCACAAGGTGTTGCCTGGTTCCAACCCAGTCAGCTTTCTGTCTAACTTCCTGCCTGACCCCCAGTTTTACCAGTGTGTGAGGAGTGGCCTAATGAATAGAACCCTTAGCTCCCCCTGGAGGCCCGGCGGTGAAATGTATTGGTGTCTGTGATACCTGATCAGATGAACTCCTTCAGTGCCATCAGACGTACCATAGCTCCCCTTAGTGGCGGAGCCACAGTACTGCAACGACCAGGACTCTGGGGCGCTGCACTCCCCCCTGGTTAAATCCAGTACTCCGGGACTGGGAAGAAAACAACAATACAAGTTAGCAAAAAGACATACAATTTTGTTGAGTGCAATAACAATAAGTATATTTGAACAGAGCTTCCCTTTATGGGAGGTGAGGACACTTGAACATTACAAACATGGTTAAATATCATAGCAACATGCTATAAATAACTTTTCTTACCCAACCGGGTATTCTACTTAGTACAAATTCTTGAACAATAATTTAACATTGCCTTTAAGGACGTACACTCTGAATCCGCTAAAGACCTTCTTATAATCACATTATAAGGCAATTTAACTTTTACATTCTCCTCCTTTAAATCTGCAGGACCGCCTGTCCTAACGGCGCCAGACCTACTGCCTCTCCTTTCTTACAGGACCGCTCCTTTCAGCCCGAGCCTTCTGTCTTTTCAACTACTATACACAGTATAGAACATAACATTACTTTCAGTTTAGGATCAATGAGCCATTTCTTCAAGGCCCCTAAGAGGACTCACTAACTAACCCCGTACGGGTTCACTCTCTGTCCTCATCTTTCTATCAACATTATCAAACATTTCTCACAATTTAACTTGTTAAATACATATAACTGTTACATGTAAGCATCATCATCACTTTTCCTTTTGTTAAGACATTATTGCTATCTCTCAGTCTTAAAGCAATACCATTCTTTAAATGCAACAAGTGAACATCCCCTTTAAGAGGGGACCAAGTCTCTATGAGGTAGCATATCTTCTCAAGCTACCAGTCCATACTCAGCAAAGGCTCCGGTGTGGTATCTTCACAAAGAGTCCTTCTTTAAGTAAAACCAGTAGGGAGCACCTTTAAGAAGGTGCAAACTATTTACAGAGTGTTTGTATCATGCACTGTTCATGATTGCGGCAGTTCTGGAAACTTGTGCAAAACTTTAGAAAAAGCAAACAAAACAATAGGGATCCCGGATCAACAAAGGGATCCCTTTAAGAGTTTACCCTAAACGGGTTTAGCAGCAAAACAGCAGAGAAACAGTTAACTATTTACATTTAATGCAGTATCTTACTCATTTTTCGGTAACCCCCACCGAGGCTTCACCTGGCAGGTGGCCCTCTGCAGGCCAGGCGGGTCGGACTCCAAGCTCACTCCCGCGGCAAGGTGCACCCCGTGGGTTCGGGTCTCCTGCACGACCAGGTCGTGCGCTGCGATGAGTGTCTGCGTGGGTCGATGGATAATGCTGGCAGCAGCGGCAGCAGCAGCAGCGGCCTCAGCAGCCAGCTCCTCCCCCTCGGTTCGGGATACCGCCAGAACAGCCGTGCAGCACTGCATATCCCGGGCCCACCAGCTGCTCCCTTTTAGGTGCCGGCGGTACGTGACCACATCCCCCGGCTTCAGGAAGGACTTGGCGCCGTCTCCGCACAGGCAGGGCTCCACTTCATCCCGGGTGATGCGGACTCTCAGGGTTGTCCCAATCTCCTGCACGAAGCCCTTTCCCGTCTGGGGCAGGTAAACGATCACGACGCCCCACTTCGGCAGGGAGCCCTCCAGCAGCTCTCCGCGTGCTTCCTGCTCCACTTCCCGCTGGAACTCTGCGATCAGGTGGTTTCGATATTCCCCCCAGGGGAAGGGCCCGAGGTCATGCCCCCCCGGTGCATTGGTGCCAGACAGCGGGGATACCGGGGCGTCACTGGTCGCAGCAGTGGCCGGGTCGTGCGCAGGGGTGAGGTGGCCTCCCCGGGGATCGCGGCACTGGGTACCTTCACTTGCGGTAGCTCCTCCTGCGCCGCTCCCCTCTCCTGTGGAAGGCGTATGAACCAGGGACCGTCCAGGCACGGGATGCCCCATCGGCAGCTCCCACGGATACAAGTCTTCCAGCGGGGGCATATCGGAATAATCCACTGGTGACGGGGGTCGATGCGGGGCCATTCTTTTCTGCAGGCCTGCCCTGGTCTCCAGTCCCACCTCATCTGAGTCATAGTTTCGTTTCTTCGGTCTCCGCCCGCCATAGAAGATCAAGAGGCGGATCTCTCCTGTCGACGGGCCCGTCCTTAGGATGCAGCAATATTTAGACTGGGCGGCCATTGTCCTTCGCGCTCTTTAGTTTGTCTACGCCTATTCCACGCCCCTCTTCTCTTCCTGCGCTCTCCTCAGCGCTGTAATGGCGGCGGATTTTTGGCGGTAAATGGCGCAGCACAGTCTTTGCAATAAAGTACAGTCCAAGCACAGCAAATCACAGTTCCAAGGCACACATGACCTGATTCTTCAGGCTTAAGTAGATCCTGTTCGTGACGCCAAGTTTGCAGCGCCCCCACTGCCGCAGGGCCGAGGGGTACCCGGTACCGGGCCTCTGAGTCTCTGCTCTGGGGTTGTCACGGTGGCTAGGCCCCGGTCCGTGACCCTGCCGAGGGGCGCGCAGTGAATAATAGATATGATGGATAGCTGATGGTGGTGGTGAGGCTGTAGTGGTGCAGTGCAGTAAATAACGAGGACACCAGGTTGCAGTCTCTTTACCTCTTTACTGAAGATCTCTGGGTCCTCAGTCCGGAATCCGGATAACCAGGCTGCGCAAGTCCGGCCGGTCCAATGGCACCTCCAGAGTTCTCTTCACAGGTGGAAATCTGTGCCTTCCTTCCGCCGGTTGTGCGCCTCAGTAGAATGTTGCCTCGATCTTACAGCACGACCCCTACTGGTATTCTCCTTGTTGCTTTGATCTCGTTTCTCACTCAGCACAATCTATCTCGCTTCCAATCCCTTCTTGGGACCGCCGCTATACTGAGCAGGCACGGTCCCGTTACGTTCTCTCTTGTTGCCAAGTCTCTGTCAGGATCCCACCCCTGACAGAGACCCTACCGAATCTTCTCCCGCAACACCCTCTGCCACAAGGTGTTGCCTGGTTCCAACCCAGTCAGCTTTCTGTCTAACTTCCTGCCTGACCCCCAGTTTTACCAGTGTGTGAGGAGTGGCCTAATGAATAGAACCCTTAGCTCCCCCTGGAGGCCCGGCGGTGAAATGTATTGGTGTCTGTGATACCTGATCAGATGAACTCCTTCAGTGCCATCAGACGTACCATAGCTCCCCTTAGTGGCGGAGCCACAGTACTGCAACGACCAGGACTCTGGGGCGCTGCACCTGCCTGCCTTCCAGCAGTAGCCTTGCCTGCCTTCCAGCAAGAGCCTGCCTGCCTTCCAGCAAGAGCCTTCCTGCCTGCCAGCAGTAGCCTTGCCTGCCTGTCTTCCAGCAAGAGCCTAGCCTGCCTGCCAGCAGGAGCCTAGCCTGCCTGCCAGCCAGCAAGAGCCTACCTGCCATCAGCCATGTCTTCTTCTGGGAGCCCTCCCTCTAGTCGGCAGCGCATTGAGGTGAATATATCTTTTGTATATAATTTCTCGCTCAAGCGCTCTCGCAGTCTCTGTCTTGCTCTCTCTCTGTAGCTCTCTGTCTAGCTCTCTCTCTGTCTAGCTCACTCTCTCTTTGTCTAGCTCTCTCTCTCTCTCTTTTTGTCTAGCTCTCTCTCTCTCTCTTTGTCTAGCTCTCTCTCTCTCTCTCTATATATATATATATATATATATGTATTTCACCATCTTTATATATATGTATTTCACCATCTTTCATTTTTGTAGGAAGCTGCTGCTGCAGAAGAGGTGCTTCCGGAAGAAGACCGAAGGGGTGGAGAAAGATCTGGAGCGGGATCATAATTGGTATGTTTCTTTCATGCATCGCGGAACCACAAACCACACACTACACCCAACACATAAGAACAAAAGATTACAAGAAAGAACAATGTACACAACACATAGAAACAGATCATTGGACACATCGCACAACATGAACAGAATGATCATTATAGATATCAAAATGTACACAACACATAAAAAGGCAAACTACAAGCACATAATTGTTATGTTTTTCTTTAGAGTTCGGATTCTGGTGCTCCATCAAGAGGTAATCCTAGTCGTTCCCAGGGTCGTCGGCGTGAGAGTCGTGGCGGCCGTCATCGTGTAAGCATCTTTTTTATTTTTTTGGTATTTTCTTTGTTTTGAATCTAATTTTATTTTTTTTTGGCCTTTTTTATAACAGGCTTCACAGTGTGTTCCTGATTCGGATGGTGAGGAGGTCGGCCTCAATATTGACCTCCTCATCGATCTGATCCGAGAAAGGGAGCCGCTGTGGAACATGGGTGACCGCCGCCATGCTGATGTCATAGTGACCCGTCGACTCTGGGAACAAGTATGCTAACAGCTAGTTGAGAGGTGGGGGGACCTCGATGTTCGGGCCAAGACTCAAGAACGTAAGTACACACAGTTCAGTTATGTTGATGCATTCAAAGGATTGTATCTTAACCAATTTGTTGTTTCTCCTTTTTTTTACAGGTGAGAGGATTGTGAAGCGGTGGCGGTCTATCAGGGATCGCTTTAAGAAAAAGTTCAACAAAGAGATGCGGGCCCCGAGTGGTTCTGGAGGACGCAGGAGCAGATGCAAGTATGCCCAAGCCCTGTCGTTCCTCAGGTCAACGATGGTGACTCGAAGGTAAATATCACCCACCACATGTAATAAGCAATGTTTTACATGTCTAACCCTCTTTTGTTGTTTCAGCAAGGGCCATGCAATTTCAGCATATTAATTCCTTTTTTTTTTTCTTTGTTCCACAGCACTGTCGGGAGCACTCGGGAGCCTGCAGCGGCATTGAACCCTTCTGGGGCGATCCCTCAGGAGTCCGCCACCAAGGGACACTTCGACACTCCCCGCACCTCTGCACCTTCACACTCTGCACTTTCCCACTCTGCACTTTCCCAGCCTTCCCACCCATCTGATCCCTCGGTCCCATCCACCAGCGCTGGAGCATCCTGGCCGGTTCCATTGCATGAATCTGCTGGTGAGGATATAGCTTTTCCTGTACCCCACCCCTCTGCTGCTGCCACCTCTAGTACACCTGTGGCTTCGGGGCGCCAGCGGCAGAGGGGTCAGGTACAGAGCTATGTGCCCGAGTTCTTGCACCTGAACGCATCATTTCAGAACTGTCTCAAAGTTTTGTCCGAGCAAACGGCTGCAGGTTTCAATTTAATAAATAAAAGCATACTCGAGTTGCATACACTTCTGCTAACGATGCGTTCAGAGGCAAGTCAGTCACCGAACCACACTTTTTTCCGGTCAGTACTCGAGCAAATGGAGAAGCTATCTACTGATCAGCAGATGCAAGTAATGGAAGCCTGCCAGTCTACTCTAGCGCTCATTGCCTCCAAAGCCACCGCACTTTCCACCGCACTTGCCACCCCTCCTGCACCTGCCCCCCTTCAGCCACTGTCCATCACTACAGCCACTACCATCCTCCTGACCCGTACCAGCAACGTGCCCGAGCCCCATCCCACCAACCTCACCATTACCCACATCGTGACCGTGCCCCGTCCCACCATCCAGACCACTACCAGCGCCCCGCCCGTGCCCCTTCTCACCATCCAGACCAGTATGAACATCCTTCCCCATACCAGTTTCCAACAACATCTTCCGCACCTCCTCTCCCAGCCCACTACCACCAGCCTCATTCACCCGTCATGTCCCAACCCCCTTCTCCACCCCTCAACACTTCAGCCTCCCAATCCTCCCAAACCATCAGCCACACCCCTCCATTATACCAAATTCCTAACCCAACTCCCAGTTTCCTGTCCACCTGTTCACTTGCTTTCTCCACTCCTTCACCACTACCTATTGATCCTTCCCCACCACCACCACCACATTCCTCTCTCCAAACTCCCACTGTCGAAGTGTCCCTATCTGACAGCCCCTCCAGCACTATCTCCTCCCCGACATATTCAAACCTCTAAGTTTGAGGTTATTTTTTTTGTGTTGCCAAACTGAATTTTATTATTGTTTTGTTTAAAAAATTGTATTAAAACTGTGTTTTTACAGCAAATTTGTATTTTATTTTATAAGGTATAGTTAACACTTGGGTTAAAGATGGTTTATTGGTAGAGGTAAAATACTTTGGGTAGAACCCAAAGAGGTACACAACTTGGGTAAAAGAAGGTAAAATACTATGGGTAGAACCCAAAGAGGTACACAACTTGGGTAAAAGAAGGTAAAATACTTCGGGTAGAACCCAAAGAGGTACACAACTTGGGTAAAAGAAGGTAAAATACTTTGGGTAGAACCCAAACAGGTACACAACTTGAGTAAAAGTAGGTCAAATACCGTTACAAGGTCAAAGACAAATTGTTCAAACTCTCTCATCCTGCCAGTCTATTCTTCCTTCCGGTGACATAAAGTATTCTGCGAATTGGTCCCTAATTTGGGAAACTGTCACAGAACTTCTATACGTTATGTTGTTATAATCAGCCAAGGTGGTTTCTTCAGAGTGGTCCTTCATGGAAATCTGTTCCTTGGAAATCACAAAATTGTGCAGAACACAAGCTTTCACCACCTCGTCAACAGTCTCTGTATTCAAGTTTATAGATGCCAGTAGAAGTCTCCATTTGGCGGTCAAAATCCCAAAAGCGCACTCCACCATTCTCCGTGCACGTGTGAGGCCGTAGTTAAAAATTATTTTCGTTTGGGTTAATCCACGACTGGAGTAGGGTTTCAGCAGATGTTCTGACAGCTGGAAGGCTTCATCCCCAACACAAACAAAAGGCATTGGTGGCCCAGAGGTTTGAGGCAGTGGTCTTGGGGGGGAGGAATTTTAAGGTGTCTCCATACAAATGACGCCCCATTGCAGACAGTTTGAAAACTTGGGAATCATTAGAGCGGCCATATGCCCCAATATCCACCGCTACAAATTTGTAATCCGCATTGGCGTTGGCCATCAGCACAATGGAAAAGTACTTTTTATAGTTAAAATATTCTGATCCAGATGCAGCCGGTTTCACAATACGGATATGTTTCCCATCCACCGCGCCCAAGCAATTGGGAAACTGACACACTTGCTGGAATTTCTCGGCTACTTCCAACCAATTCTCCATTGTGGGATGTGGTATAAATTCATCGTGCAAAGAGTCCCACAGTGCACGGCAAGTGTGCTTTACAATTCCAGAGATGGTGGAAATTCCCAATCTGAACTGGAAATGTAGTGACGAAAGGGATTCTCCTGTAGCAAGGAATCTGCAAACAAAATCAAGGCAGAAATTACTACAAAATCAAATTACAATCAATTAAAGTGTCCTACAGGAGTACATACAATAAAAATGGCTTACCGAAGAGTGACCATCAGACGGTCGGCCGGTGAAATAGAGAATCGGCCATATGTATCACTCCTTCGGATGAGATGTTCAATTCGGTCCACCAATAGATCAAAGTTCTCCGCTTTCATCCGCACATATGAAAAAATTTCTCTGGGTTTCCTCTTAGCTTAGTGAACATATATCCCCTTAAAAGCAATTTTTATTTTTAATTATTTTAAAATTACACCACCCAGTGCTTTATGGCACAAAAAAATTGCCTAAAAATGATATAGACCAAGGTCTAGCGCATACCCTGCAATAGCCTATTCTATCACCTGCCTGGCTGTGGAGGTTGGCACCCTAGTAACGATTTTTTGGCGCCCCCACTCACCGTGGACTACCCCTCACTGCCCTAGATCACCCTATACTGCAGGTGTGAAAACAATAATGCATAAGAACAGAAATGAAGAAAGCAAAAAAATGGTCCAAATAAAAACCAGAAAAAAGCAATATAATGAACTCAGCAAAAAAAGGCCAAAGCAGGATAATGCCTATGGCTTAATCATAAATTAATTTGCTAGTCACTAATTGGCAACAGGTATGCTATCAGATATGCCACATATAAATATTTAAGCATCAAAAAACTACCACCTACACCACTAAATACTAATATCATAATCTGTGCCCATAAATGCACAGCCCGAATAGCCACAAGGATCACCATACAAATCCCATATAGGGCCCGGGCTATATACTTGATCAATGGTATACATGTCTATGTATATTATGCTATTAGCCCTATTGTACGGGGGCAACTGTTTTATGGGCTGATACATATGTGGCTAAATAGACGATGGTAAAAAATTGCAGTTATCTTTGCTGAATGCAGCTATCTATGCTAATGGGCGTGTTGCAATATATTGTTATAAACTATCATGACAAATAACAGATAGTTTACCTATACCACTAAGAGACTCTATCTTTTTACCCGGGTCATCTATTCGGGATATGCATTTATGGGCACAGATTATGATATTAGTATTTATTAGAGAATCTGGAGCACATGAAAGTGGTGTAGGTGGTAGTTTTTTGATGCTTAAATATTTATATGTGGCATATCTGATAGCATACCTGTTGCCAATTAGTGACTAGCAAATTAATTTATGATTAAGCCATAGGCATTATCCTGCTTTGGCCTTTTTTTGCTGAGTTCATTATATAGCTTTTTTCTGGTTTTTATTTGGACCATTTTTTTGCTTTCTTCATTTCTGTTCTTATGCATTATTGTTTTCACACCTGCAGTATAGGGTGATCTAGGGCAGTGAGGGGTAGTCCACGGTGAGTGGGGGCGCCAAAAAATCGTTACTAGGGTGCCAACCTCCACAGCCAGGCAGGTGATAGAATAGGCTATTGCAGGGTATGCGCTAGACCTTGGTCTATATCATTTTTAGGCAATTTTTTTGTGCCATAAAGCACTGGGTGGTATAATTTTAAAATAATTAAAAATAAAAATTGCTTTTAAGGGGATATATGTTCACTAAGTTATGGTTTTGATTCCCAGTATATTAACATGTTTTTCGAGTTTCCTCTTAGCTCCATGTGCAGAGTAGAAAACACACCACGGGTCATTCTCTGTGCGGTGATGGGGTGGATCCACAAACGGCGTCGGCGCAGACGCATGATGCGTTGTCTCTCTCGCTCCTTCTCCAGAACAATTGCTTTCAAGCAATTCGCCTCCACAATGAAATCCACGTTGTTCTGCAGAATCTTCGCAATAACGACATCCATCTTCTCTCCAAACACTTGCTCCTCTCCAACCTGTCACTGATGGGCTGTAGAAAGACTGTATATATAGTTTAGAGGGGGCCAATCACATTTTGGAGCCTCCCAGGGGCGTTCTTAAAAACCGGATCTGTCAAAAACCAGATGAAAAACCAGACGAAACGGATGCCAACCGGATGGGACGTATCCGGTTTCTCGCCAGATCCAGACATCGGATCCGGCTGAAAACCGGATCCGTCCCATCCGCTTTTCACAAATTACGCTGGATCCGGCACTGCGGCACGACGCCGGAATCGGCATGCGGTGAAAAAACTGATGTGTGAAAGTCTATAGCCTTAGCTATATGTTCTGAAATTCTCTTCTTAATTTTTCTTGTAGTATAACCTATGTAACGAATATTGCATGCCTGGCACTCTATACAATATATAACATGGTCAGAATCACAATTAATAAATTATTTTATTTTATAAATAATGTTGTGATTGGAAGAAAAAGTAGTTCTTTTATTGTCTGCAAATTGGCAGACATTACATCTGTTACTGGAGCATTTGTAAAATGCTGTTTTATTCATGGCGTGGTGGGAAGAAATTTACATATTTACAGAGGATAATCCATTTCTCCCATACCTTAATTAGTATGGGAGATATGTGGATGATATCTTGCTAATTTGGCAGGGTGATGTAACTCATTTTTCTAATTTCATATCTTACTTGAATAATAACAAATGTAACTTGTGTTTTACTTGCGGTATTCCATCAAATGAGGTCCCCTTTCTAGACGTGCTTCTCACAGGCAGCAACATAACACACAGGTTTAATACCTCTCTTTACAGAAAAAAACAATTCTGGTAACACGATCCTGATGTCTTCAAGCGCACATCCCCGACACACCATTCATGCTTTTTCTAGGGGTGAGCTCACTAGAGCGAGAAGAATCTGCTCCAGCGAGGAAGGTTTTCACAAGGAGAGCAGTGCTATCACCAACAGGCTGCTTGACAGGGGATATAAAAAACCCAACATAAAACACGCATTCACAAATGTTTCCAAAATCCCACGTGCTGATTTATTGTATTCTGATAACACAAATCTAAATGACATTTCTGAAAAAAAGGTTACGTTTTCCACCGCTTATAGTAGTCAGTACAATAAAATTAAGCAGATAATACTCAAATATCTCCCTGTAGTCAATGGGGATGGATTATGCAATATAGAGTCTGCCTATGGGGAGTGCATTATACTATATAGTCTGCCTATGGGGAGTGCATTATACTATATAGAGTTTGCCTATGGAGAATGCATTATACTATATAGAGTCTGTCAATGGGGAGTGCATTATGCAATATAGAATCTGCCTATGGGGTGCATTATACTATAATTTGCCTATGAGGAGTGATTTATACTATAGTCTGTCTATGGGGGGTGCATTATACAATATAGTCTGCCTATGGAGAGTGCATTATACTATATAGATTATGCCTAAGGGGGTGCATTATACTATATAGAGGCTTTTGGGGAGTGCATTATACAGTATAAAGTATGACTATGGGGTGCATTATATAATATAGAATATGCCTATTGGGTGCATTATACTATATAGAGTCTGCCTATGGTGGTGCATTATACAAGATAGTCTGCCTATGGAGGGTGCTTTATGCAATATAGAGCCTGCCTAAGGGGGTGCATTATACTATATAGAGTAGGCCTATGGAAAGTGCTTTATACTATATAGAGTACCTATGGGGAGTACATTGTACTATACAGGGCTATGGGGGTGCATTAAATTACATAGAGTCTGCCTATGGGGCTGCGGCAGGAGGGGCCGAGAGCAGCAACAGTAACACCTGGTGACCGGATCTCGGTAGCATGGCCTCAAGGAGAATGGAGACCAAGCCAGTCATAACGTGTCTGAAGACCCTGCTCATCATCTACTCCTTCGTCTTCTGGATTACCGGTGTCATCCTACTAGCGGTGGGAGTGTGGGAACTCCACCAATACTCCCTATCTCCTCATCGGAACTGGAACTACAATAATTGTCTTCGGACTCTTTGGATGCTTTGCCACTTGCTGTGGTAGCTGGTAGCTCATGGATGCTGAAACTATGCGATGTTTTTATCCTATGGGGAATGCATTATACTATATAGAGTATTCCTATGAGGGGTGCATTATACTAATGAGTCTGCCTATGGGGGGTGCATTATACTAATGAGTCTGCTTATGGGGGGATGCATTATACAATATAGAGTCTGCCTATGGGGAGTGCATTATACAATATAGAGTCTGCCTATGGGGGTGCATTATGTTATAGAGTCTGCCTATTGTGGCGTGCATTTTACAGTATAGAATCTGCCTATGAGGGGTGCATTATACAATATAAAGTCTGCCTATGGGGAGGCATTATGCAATATAGAGTCTGCCTATGGAGAGTGCATTATACTATATAGCGTCTGCCTAACAGGGTGCATTATGCTATATAGAGGCCTATGGGGAGGGAATTATACAGTATAGAGTCTGCTTAAGGGGTGCATTATACAATATAGAATCTGCCTATGGGGGTGCATTATACTAATGAGTCTGCCTATGGGGGTGCATTATACTAGTGAGTCTGCCTATGGGGGGTGTATTATACTAATGAGTCTGCCTATTGGGGCGCATTATACAATATAGAGTCTACCTATGGGGGTGCATTATACTACAGAGTCTGCCTATGGGGGACATGCATTATACAATATAGAGTCTGCCTATGGGGCGTGCTGCCTGTGTGGCGTGCATTATACAATATAGAGTCTGCCTATGGAGGGTGCATTATACTATATAGAGTCTGCCTATGGGGGGAGCATTATAGAAGATAGAGTCTGCATATGGAGGGTGCATTATGCAATATAGAGTCTGCCTAAGGGGGTGCATTATATTATATAGAGTCGGTCTATGGAAAGTGCTTTATACTATACTAGCTGAAGAGCCCGGCATTGCCTGGGCATAGTAACTGCCGTCCTGCTCTGTCCCTCCGCAGCCCTGCTCTCCACTGGCCGTCCTGCTCTCTCCCTCAGCAGCCCAGCTCTCCACCTGAATCCAGCTCTCTCCCTTAACAGTCCTGCTGTCCACCCGCCATCATGCTCTCCCTCCACAGCCACGCTCTCCATTCGCTGTCCTGCTCTATCCCTCCGCAGCCCCCTTTGCATCCGTGTCTCGCTCTCCCTCCACAACCTCACTCTCTCCCTCCACAGGCCTGCTTTCTCCCTCCACAGCCCCGCTCTCCACACACTGTCCCATCTATCCCTATGCAGCCCCGCTTTCCATCCGTGTCCCGCTCTCTCCCTTAACAGCCCCGCTGTCCACCCACCATCATGCTTTCCCTCCACAGCTCCGCTCTCTCCCTCCACAGCCCCGCTCTCTCTCTCCACAGCCCCGCTCTCTCCCTCCACGCGCTGTCCCGCTCTATCCCTCCACAGCCCTACTCTCTCCCTGGCAGCTCAGCTCTCCACCCGCATTCTGCACTTTGCCTCTGCAACCCCGCTCTCCAGACACCAGTGAGCATGGCTATGTGGAGTGGGCATGGCTTGATACATACACACTCACACACACACATACATACACTCAGCTTTATATATATATAGATATAGATAGAGTCAGCCTATGGGGAGTACATTGTACTATAGAGAGCTATGGGGGTGCATTATGTTATATAGAGTCTGCCTATGGGGAATGCATTCTACACTATAGAGTCTGCCTATGAGGAGTGCATTATACTATATAGAGTCTTTATGGGGTGCATTATACTATAGAGTCTGCCTATGGGGAGTGTATTATACTATAGAGTCTGACTATGGGGAGTGCATTATTATACTATACAGTCTGCCTAAGGGGGTGCATTATACTAGAGTAGGCCTATGGAAAGTCTTATACTATATAGAGTCTGCCTATGCTAGTGCATTATTCTATAGTCTACCTATGGGGAGTACATTGTACTATAGAGGCCTACTATATACTATATAGAGTCTCCCTATGGGGGTGCATAATACTATAGAGTCTGCCTATGGGGAGTGTATTATACTATAGAGTCTGCCTATGGGGAGTGCATTATACTATACAGTCTGTCTATGGAGGGTGCATTATAATATAGAGTCTGCCCATGGGGAGTACCTTATATAATATAGTCTGCCTATGGGGGGTGCATTATACTATATAGAGTGTGCCCATGAGGAATGCATTATAATATATGGAGGCCTACTGGGGCTGCATGATGCTATAGAGGCCTATGGGGGTGCATTATACTATATAGAGTCTGCCTATGGGGAATGCATTATACTATATAGAGTTTGCCTATGAGGAGTGCATTATACAATATAGTCTGCCTATGGGGGTGCATTATACTATATAGAGTCTGCCTATGAGGAATTCATTATACTATATGGAGGCCTACTGGGGCTGCATTATACTATATAGATGCCAAACATAGAAACCCGATATAAATCTGGTATCACTGTAACCGCACCGACCCGAAGAATAAAGTTGCCTAATCAATTATACCGCACGAGGAATAGCATAAAAAATAAAACTAACTCTTCACATGCTGTTGATTTTTTCATTCTGCCTCCCAAAGATCGCAGTAAGGCTTGGTGCACATTTATCCTGCGTTCTGTGCTGAGCGCGTACACAAGGGTTTCCATGTAAATATCTGAAATACGTGATTCAGACAGAACCCCAGGTGGAAGATTCCGTATAATGAGGCTGGTGGAGGTACTGTAGACACCATAGGACCTGTGATCCGGCGGTGTCCGTCTTTTTAGGATTGCATAAATGTGCCGTCAGCCACAGTTTTGTGCACTTCTGAAACGAAGGACACTGCTGAACAGAGGCCAGACGGAGTGCAGAGTAACTCTGCTGCCTCATTATAGTAAATTGATCCCTTGGAGGTTCCATCTGTCACGTCACTCGGAGATTTAGATGTAAGTGCTCAGTGTAGAGCGCAGGATAAATGTGATCATAAATATTATGTAAAATTTTGCCAATAAAAGCTTCAACTCAATCCACAAAAAAGCAAGCTCCCACTTAGGTCAGTCATCTGCTAAAGGAAATATAGGGGGTTTCTACGTTACTGGTAGCACAAAGGCTCTGGAAAAGCAAAATGGCTCCTCACCCCACAAATGAAATTCAGAAAATTCTCCGCTCCCAAATCCAAATGCCCCCCTTCCTTCTAAGCCCCACAGTGTACCTAAACTACACTTAGCGCAGACATGTTTGGCAATTATGTAGTAATCAAAGCCCACCTAATTTACAGGTGCATGCCTCCAGAAACATGAGCTGGGCATAATGCACTGGTGACAACAGCGTACTGGTCACTACAACGTACTGGTCACTACAACGGCAGTTTGTGTTATGACCCCAATGGCAGAGGGTCTCAGGAATCAATACCAAGTCTGCAAACACAAAAAAAACAGCTCATAGGGCAGTGGTAACTGGGCTGACCATATATCTAATCCTAGCACCACAAATAGAAGTAGCCGGGGCACGTGCCTACGTTGGTTCTAGACGTCTCGCGCCAGCCGGAGAACTAACTAACCCTAGAAGGGAAAAGAAAGACCTTTCTTGCCTCCAGAGAAAAGACCCCAAAAGTTGGATACAAGCCCCCAACAAATAATAACGGTGAGGTAAGAGGAAAAGACAAACATAAGAATGAGCTAGGTATTTAGCAAAGAGAGGCCCACTAGCTAATAGCAGAATATAGTAAGATGACTTATATGGTCAGCAAAAACCCTATTAAAATATCCACGCTGGATATTCAAGAACCCCCGAACCGTCTAACGGCCGGGGGGAGAACACCAGCCCCCTAGAGCTTCCAGCAAGGTCAGAAATCACATTTAGTACAAGCTGGACAAAAATAGTAGCAAAGCAAGTAACTCAAAAAACAAAGAAGCAAGACTTAGCTTAATTTTGCAAGAGCCAGGACCAGCAGACAGGAGCAACAGAAGGATCTGATTACAATGATGCCAGGCACTGGACTAAGGATCCAGGAAGTTAATATAGCGACACCCCTGGACTAACGACCCAAGTGAGTGCCAAACAGAAAAAAGACAATCCCAGAGTCATACCACTAGTGACCACAAGAGGGAGCCAAAAAGTCTAATTCACAACAGTACCCCCCCCTTAAGGAGGGGTCACCGAACCCTCACCAAGACCACCAGGGCGATCAGGATGAGCAGTGTGAAAGGCACGAACTAAATCGGCCGCATGCACATCAGAGGCAACCACCCAGGAATTATCCTCCTGACCATAGCCCTTCCACTTGACCAGATACTGAAGCCTCCGCCTGGAGAGACGAGAATCCAAGATCTTCTCCACCACGTACTCCAACTCGCCCTCAACCAACACCGGAGCAGGAGGCTCAACAGAAGGAACCACAGGTACAACGTACCGCCGCAACAAAGACCTATGGAACACGTTGTGAATGGCAAACGACACAGGAAGATCCAAGCGAAAGGACACAGGATTAAGGATTTCCAATATCTTGTAAGGACCGATGAAGCGAGGCTTAAATTTAGGAGAGGAGACCTTCATAGGAACAAATCGAGAAGACAGCCATACCAAATCCCCAACACGAAGTCGGGGACCCACACCGCGGCGGCGGTTGGCAAAACGCTGAGCCTTCTCTTGTGACAACTTTAAGTTGTCCACCACATGATTCCAGATCTGCTGCAACCTATCCACCACAGAATCTACCCCAGGACAGTCAGAAGGCTCCACATGTCCCGAGGAAAAACGAGGATGGAAACCAGAGTTGCAGAAAAATGGCGAAACCAATGTAGCGGAACTAGCCCGATTATTAAGGGCAAACTCAGCCAACGGCAAGAAGGTCACCGAATCATCCTGATCCGCAGAAACAAAACACCTCAAATAAGCCTCCAGAGTCTGATTAGTTCGCTCCGTTTGTCCATTAGTCTGAGGATGAAAGGCAGACGAAAACAACAACTCAATGCCCATCCTAGCACAAAAGGATCGCCAGAACCTGGAAACAAACTGGGATCCTCTGTCAGACACAATATTCTCAGGAATGCCGTGTAAACGAACCACATTCTGAAAGAACACAGGAACCAGATCGGAAGAGGAAGGCAGCTTAGGCAAAGGTACCAAATGGACCATCTTAGAAAAGCGATCACATACCACCCAGATGACAGACATGCCCTGAGACACCGGGAGATCTGAAATGAAATCCATGGAAATGTGTGTCCAAGGCCTCTTCGGGACAGGCAAGGGCAAGAGCAACCCGCTGGCACGCGAACAGCAAGGCTTAGCTCGAGCACAAGTCCCACAGGACTGCACAAACGACCGCACATCCCGTGACAAGGAAGGCCACCAAAAGGACCTAGCCACCAGATCTCTGGTGCCAAAAATTCCCGGATGCCCTGCCAACACCGAGGAATGAACCTCGGAAATGACTCTGCTGGTCCACTTATCAGGAACAAACAGTCTGTCAGGTGGACAAGAGTCAGGTCTACCAGCCTGAAATCTCTGCAACACACGTCGCAAATCCGGAGAAATGGCTGACAAGATAACTCCCTCTTTAAGAATACCAACTGGTTCTGCGACTCCCGGAGAGTCAGGCACAAAGCTCCTTGAAAGAGCATCAGCCTTCACATTCTTTGAACCTGGTAAATACGAGACCACAAAGTCAAAACGGGAGAAAAACAATGACCAGCGGGCCTGTCTAGGATTCAGGCGTTTAGCAGACTCGAGATACATCAAATTTTTGTGATCAGTCAAGACCACCACACGATGCTTAGCACCCTCGAGCCAATGACGCCACTCCTCAAATGCCCACTTCATGGCCAACAACTCCCGATTGCCAACATCATAATTCCGCTCAGCAGGCGAAAACTTCCTAGAGAAAAAGGCACAAGGTCTCATCACAGAGCAACCAGGGCCTCTCTGCGACAAAACGGCCCCTGCCCCAATCTCAGAAGCATCCACTTCAACCTGAAAGGGAAGTGAGACATCAGGCTGGCACAAAACAGGCGCCGAAGTAAACCGGCGCTTCAACTCCTGGAAAGCCTCCACGGCTGCAGGAGCCCAGTTAGCAACATCAGAACCTTTCTTGGTCATATCCGTCAAAGGTTTAGCAATGCTAGAAAAATTAGCAATAAAACGACGGTAGAAGTTAGCAAAACCCAAGAACTTCTGAAGACTCTTAACTGACGTGGGTTGAGTCCAATCATGAATAGCACGGACCTTGACTGGGTCCATCTCCACCGCAGAAGGGGAAAAAATAAACCCCAAAAAGGGAACCTTCTGTACTCCAAAGAGACACTTTGAGCCCTTAACAAATAAAGCATTCTCACGCAAAACCTGAAAGACCATCCTGACCTGCTCAACATGCGAGTCCCAGTCATCAGAAAAAAACAGAATATCATCCAGATAAACGATCATAAATTTATCCAGATACTTCCGGAAAATATCATGCATAAAGGACTGAAACACTGAAGGAGCATTAGAGAGCCCAAAAGGCATCACCAAGTACTCAAAATGACCTTCGGGCGTATTAAACGCGGTTTTCCATTCATCTCCTCGCTTACTGCGCACAAGGTTGTACGCACCACGAAGATCTATCTTGGTGAACCACTTGGCACCTTTAATTCGGGCAAACAAGTCTGACAACAAAGGCAAAGGATACTGAAATTTAACAGTGATTTTATTCAAAAGCCGATAGTCAATACAAGGTCTCAAAGATCCGTCCTTCTTGGCCACAAAAAAGAATCCCGCACCAAGAGGGGAAGAGGAAGGACGGATATGCCCCTTCTCCAGAGATTCCTTGATATACGAACGCATTGCGGTATGCTCAGGTACAGACAGATTAAATAGTCTTCCCTTAGGAAATTTGCTACCTGGAATCAAATCTATGGCACAGTCACAGTCCCTATGAGGAGGCAGAACACTGGACCTGGACTCGCTGAACACATCCTGATAATCAGACAAATACTCAGGAACTTCCGAAGGAGTAGAGGAAGCAATAGACACCGGCGGGGAATCACCATGAATACCCTGACAGACCCAACTTGACACAGACATTGCCTTCCAATCCAAGACTGGATTATGAGTCTGTAACCATGGCAAACCCAAAACGACCAAATCATGCATTTTATGCAGAACAAGAAAACGAATCACCTCCCGATGTTTAGGAGTCATGCACATGGTTACCTGTGTCCAAAACTGCGGTTTATTTTCCGCCAATGGCGTAGCATCAATACCCCTCAGAGGGATAGGATTAACCAACGGCTCAAGAACAAAACCACAGCGCTTGGCAAATGACAGATCCATAAGACTCAGGGCAGCACCTGAATCCACAAACGCCATAACAGGGTAAGAGGACAATGAGCAAATTAAAGTCACAGACAAAATAAATTTAGGTTGCAAATTACCAATGGCGACAGGACTAACAACCCTTGTTAGGCGTTTAGAGCATGCTGATATAACATGTGTAGAATCACCACAGTAAAAACACAACCCATTCTGACGTCTATGATTTTTCCGCTCATTTCTGGTCTGAATTCTATCACATTGCATCAAATCAGGTGTTTGTTTAGACAACACCACCAGAGGATTAGCGGTTTTGCGCTCCCGCAAACGCCGGTCAATTTGAATAGCCAGCGCCATGGAATCATTCAGACTTGTAGGAATGGAGAAACCCATCATCACATTCTTAATGGCTTCAGAAAGGCCATTTCTGAAGTTTGCGGCCAGAGCACACTCATTCCACTGAGTAAGCACGGACCATTTCCGAAATTTTTGGCAATACACTTCAGCTTCATCCTGGCCCTGAGAAATAGCCAGCAAGGCTTTTTCTGCCTGAACCTCAAGATTGGGTTCCTCGTAAAGCAATCCGAGCGCCAGAAAAAACGCATCAATATTAGCCAATGCCGGATCTCCTGGCGCTAGCGAGAAAGCCCAATCCTGAGGGTCGCCCCGTAAAAAAGAGATAACAATTTTAACTTGCTGAACTGAGTCTCCAGATGAACGGGGTCTCAGAGATAGAAACAATTTACAATTATCCCTGAAATTCCTAAACTTAAATCGGTCTCCAGAAAACAGTTCAGGAATAGGTATTTTAGGTTCAGACATAGGACCACTGGTAACAAATGTTGTATGCTTTGCACACGAGCAGCAAGCTGGTCCACACTTGTAATCAAGGTCTGGACATTCATGTCTGCAGCAAGCTCAAGCCACTCAGAGGTAAAGGGGAGGAAGAGAGGGAAAAAAAAAAAAAAAAAAAAAATTCTGAATTTCCTTTCTTATATCCCACTTCTGCAATGCATTAAACATTCAATGTTGGCCTGGCATACTGTTATGACCCCAATGGCAGAGGGTCTCAGGAATCAATACCAAGTCTGCAAACACAAAAAAACAGCTCATAGGGCAGTGGTAACTGGGCTGACCATATATCTAATCCTAGCACCACAAATAGAAGTAGCCGGGGAACGTGCTTACGTTGGTTCTAGACATCTCGCGCCAGCCGGAGAACTAACTAACCCTAGAAGGGAAAAGAAAGACCTTTCTTGCCTCCAGAGAAAAGACCCCAAAAGTTGGATACAAGCCCCCAACAAATAATAACGGTGAGGTAAGAGGAAAAGACAAACATAAGAATGAGCTAGGTATTTAGCAAAGAGAGGCCCACTAGCTAATAGCAGAATATAGTAAGATGACTTATATGGTCAGCAAAAACCCTATTAAAATATCCACGCTGGATATTCAAGAACCCCCGAACCGTCTAACGGCCGGGGGGAGAACACCAGCCCCCTAGAGCTTCCAGCAAGGTCAGAAATCACATTTAGTACAAGCTGGACAAAAATAGTAGCAAAGCAAGTAACTCAAAAAACAAAGAAGCAAGACTTAGCTTAATTTTGCAAGAGCCAGGACCAGCAGACAGGAGCAACAGAAGGATCTGATTACAACGATGCCAGGCACTGGACTAAGGATCCAGGAAGTTAATATAGCGACACCCCTGGACTAACGACCCAGGTGAGTGCCAAACAGAAAAAAGACAATCCCAGAGTCATACCACTAGTGACCACAAGAGGGAGCCAAAAGGTCTAATTCACAACAAGTTTGCAATTTTCACTCAGCAACATCCACTGTTGCTTGTTTCTGGAAGACACCCATGGAGTCAAAATTGTAGCTACGTCTGTAGATAAATTACCAAAGGGTTATAATTTCCAAAATGGGGTCACTTGAGGGAGGATTCTGCTTTTCTAGCACTTAGGGGCTCTTTATATGGAATCTGAAAACTACCGTATATTTCAGATGCACTTTTTTCACAAATTTTTTTTAGGGAAAATGGGGGTGTGCCTTATGGTCGGAATATACTTACAAATCCTGTGGCGGCAGTCCCGGTGGCGGTGGTCCCTATGCAGCCTCCCTTCCCAGGCTGGTGCGGCGGTGGTGATCTGTGTTGCGACACTGGTGGGGCTCTGTGGTGTGGTGGGGCTCTGTGCCGTGTGGGGGGCTCCGCCGGCATTTTGTCATAGCCCGTAGGCCCCTGCAGCTCCGTTGCTGCGATGCGGTGGCCTCTGAGAAAATGGCCGCTGTCCAGACACACATGTGATGCCAATGTAATCAAAGCACCCCTAGATGAATTCATTGAGAGGTTTAGTTTGTAAAATGGGGTCACTTATGGGGTTTCTGCTGTGTTGGCACCTCAGGGGCTCTGCCAATGTAACATGGCACCCTCAAACAAGTGCAGCAAAATCTGCACTATAATATGGCGTTTCTTCCCTTCTGAGTTTTGCACTGTGCCTCAAAAGTACGGTAGTTTTCGATCACATATAGGGTATCGGTGAACTCATGAGAAATTCCACAACAAATTTTGGGGTCCATTTCTCCTGTTACCCTTGTGAAAATACAAAATTTGAAGCTAAAAAAGATGTTTTGGGGAAATTTTTTTTTATTTTGTTATTTTCAAGGTTTAACGTTATAAACTACTGTGAAGCACCTGGGGGTTCAATGTGTTCTATACACTTCTAGATAAGTTCCCAAAGGTTTCTAGTTTCTAAAATAGTGTCAATTGTGGGTGTGTTTCCACTGTTTAGGCACATCGGGGGCTCTCCAAAGGCGACATGGCATCCGCTAATTATTTCAGCAAATTTTACATTAAAAAAGTCAAATGGCGCTCCTTCCCTTCCATGATCTGCCGTGTGCCAAACAATTGTTTTCCTCCACATATTGGGTATCTGCGCACTCAGGAGAAATTGCACAATAAATTGTAAAATTTGTAGCTAAAAAAGATTTATCTGGGAAAAATGTGATTTTTTTTATTTTCACGGCTTAACATTATAAACTTCTGTGAAGCACCTGTGGGTTCAAGGTGCTCAGTACACATCTAGATAAGTTCCCTAAGGAGTCTAGTTTCCAAAATGGGGTCACTTGTGGGGGGTTTCCACTGTTTAGGCATATCAGGGGCTCTCCAAATGCAACATGGCATCCGCTAATTGTCAGAACATTTTACAATCAAAAAGTGAAATGCAGCTCCTTCCCTTCCGACCCCTGCCGTGCGCCCAAACAGTAGATTTCCCCCACATATGGGTATCGGCATGCTGAGGAGATATTGCACAACAAATTGTGTGGTCCATTTTCTCTTGCTACCCTTGCGAAAGTAAAAAAAACTAGGACTAAGGGAATTTTTTTGTGAAAGAAAAGTAAATGTTTATTTTTTCCTTACACATTCCAAAAATTCCTGTGAAGCACCTGAAGGGTTAATAAAGTAAATGAATGTGGTTTTGAGTTCTTTGAGGGGTGCAGTTTTTAGAATTGTGTCACTTTTGGGTATTTTCTTTCATACAGACCCCTCAAAGTGACTTCAAATTGTGATGTGGTCCCTAAAAAATTTTTGTAAAATTTGTTGAAAAAATGAAAAATCGCTGGTCAAATTTAAACCTTTATAACGTCCTAACAAAATAAAAATGTTGGTTCTAAAATTGTGCTGATGTAAAGTAGACATGTGGGAAATGTTATTTATAGAGTTTGATATGACTCTCTAATTTAAGGGAATAAAAATTAAAAGTTTGAAAATTGCTAAATTTTCACCAAATTTCCTTTTTTTTCACAAATAAACGCAAGTCATGTCAAATCAATTTTACCACTATCATGAAGTACAATCACAAGAAAAAACAGTCTCAGAATCAGTGGGATCCATTGAAGCGTTCCAGAGTTATAACCTCATAAAGTGACAGTGGTCAGAATAGAAAAAATTGGCCCAGTCAAGGTGAAAACAGGCTTCAGGGTGAAGGGGTTAAACTATATAGAGTCTGCCTATGGGGAGTGCATTGTACTATATAGACTATATAGTACAATGCACTCCCCATAGGCAGACTCTATATTATAGAGTCTGCCTATGGGAGTGCATTATACTATATAGAATCTGCCTATGGGGAGTGCATTATACTATAATGAGTCTGCCTATGGGGGGTGCATTATACTATATAGAGTTTGCCTATGGGGAGAGCGTTATACAATATAGAGTCCGCCTAGGGGGGTGCATTATAATATATAGAGTCTGCCTATGGTGGGTGCATTATACAATATAGAGTATGCCTACGGGGAGTGCATTATACAATATAAAGTATGCCTATGGGGAGTGCATGATACTATACAGAGTTTGCCTATGAGGAATGCATTACAATATACAGAGTCTGCCTACGGGGAGTGCATTATACAATATAGAGTTTGCCTATGGGAAGTGATTTATACTATATAGAGTCTGCCTATGACGGTGTGTGAAGGAGAAAATGTCTAATGAAATCAATTATTAAAACCTTATATAAGTCAGTTCAGATATGGTGAGCAAGATGGCGATTGTGTCTTTGAAACTGTCTTGAAGATCCTTGAAACTGACCTGGAAGGAATCTTTGGAATGCAGGAGTGAAGGCACTGGAATACACCGTATTTGGAAATGAAGCTTGGAATGAACCAATCAGAGTGACACTAACTATTCTGAAGTTGTGCGACCTCCCCCATTTCCTGTGTTCAGTATTATCCTTTGTTCAGAATAAAGCAGTTGTGAGTGAGCCATCACTGAGAAAGGCTGTGTGTATCGTCTTTGTGAATCTGATACATTCTGGGCCTCTAAGCTAGCACTCAGCTTATATTTGGTCATGTACAAGCAATCATATTGATCTCACTTTAAGAGATCACCCTCACATTTTGGCTCCCAACGTGCGGCCCATTGAGGATGTACAATCCCCAGACATTGACACCCGGAATGGATCGAGGAAGAGCGTCCAGAGTGGTTCAACTAGGAGACTGATCACCTCCATAAAAACACGGTAAGTCTGCTGATTCTTTTATGAATCTGTAGTACTTGCCTGTGTTTCTCGAACCATTCTGTGTGTTCTGTACTCGTGTTTGCCGAGTGTCTGTGCTGCCCTAACACGGTGGGTGTGGGATACGTACACCTGGTGGCCTTAAAAGAACCCACGGCTACTGGCTGTGAGGAACACAAACCGTGATTGATTGCTTCTAACCTGTTGCATGTTTTGTCTTGAATGTGCCAGCACTGTTCTGGGGTATTGAGTCTGCTGCTTGTGTGTAGCAGGCAGGGGGATAGGAGGTTGTCTATGATACGGTGAGCGCAAAGTTGCTCCTAGAAGTCTCGGGTGCGGAGCATGGCATGATAGAATCACGGGTGGTCAAACCACGTAGTGCAAAAAAACGGTAGAAACCTCTTTGAACCCTAACATTGTGCACAAGGTCTGAGATAGAAATCCCAGTTACAGAGGACAGTCAGTTTTTGTGTTTGTCCGTCCATCTGGTTATGTGTGTCTGAGAGTGTTGTCCCTCTTCCAGAATTAGCCGTCCTGTCTCTGACCGCATGTGAGATACAGCGAGATTTGTGTTGGTGCTGGGGTGTGCGCAAATTCTGTGTGGTACCAGGTAACTCGGCACGGTGCGAGGGGAGACACAGCGTTAATACAGCAAACACGACTCTTTCTCTGTGCGGTTCATAGATTTGGGCTGGGACGTCAGGTGACTGGATAACAACTCCGTCTTTTTGTTTGTCTAAAGCCAGCAGAAAATGGATAAGTTTTTGCAGTTCCGTAAAAGAGGAGGGAATGTGATGATGGCAGATAAGACTGCTGTATGATAGTGTTTGCCAGAGGGGGGAAGAAGTGTATATATAGAATATGAGGTGATTTGATGAAAATATGTGTATTCCCCGAGAAAGGCAGATTACAGTAGTTAGAATGGCAGGGAGTTATTAAAGGAAAGAAAGGAAGTTGGAAGATGAGGAATTTCTGCAAGTAAGTCTAGCATGGTGCAGAACAGAAAATTGTCTGTCTAAGGAAAGTTGGGTGACTGACTTAATGAGGGTTTTCTGGAAATGTATTGAAGTAAAAAAGAAGATCTTTAAATGATGATGGCTTGTTAGATCAGGCTGAGATATTATGGAAAAACCTGTGCAATTAGAGGTGATGTGCAGGAAGAAAAACATGGTGATAAGTTTTAGTATAAGAAAGTATGAAACAAGATGGTGCTGAACGCCATGCTGCTCCCAGTTTGTCTCCACCCCTTACATTGTGTATGTAGGAACTAGAATTTAGTTTGGGTGGAGACCTGTCCTGTATGTGGTGCCCCCTGTTGGCACATATGAACTATTGAACCTATTTCTAAGCTAGGATTGTATCCTTTGTTATTCCCCCCCACCACCATTCATGTGCATAGTGTGCCTCTTGTCCAGTGCCCCAAATGCTATGCCCCCATAAGTCTTGGCCATGCCCTCAATGAGTATTATACCTGCACTGGATGGCACCAGCACCCCCTTCAGGCCCTGCCCTCTAGTTCTTTTCTTGATAAAATCCAAATGGATGCAGCAGTTATTAATACGTCTGTCTTTTACTGTCATATGAGACTCACTAGGACAATTACTCGGCCAGGGTGGGCAGCCCACCTCAACCCCCTTCATTAACAATGCAGAGCTGGTGGAACAATTAATGGAGGCATTGATGTTACCAGTCCAGGTTGGCATAATCAAGGTAAAAGCACACACAAATGGTGACTCCGTGGAGGTAGAGGGCAACAGAAGGGCGGACGAGGCTGCTAAAGTAGCAGCAAGGCGGCCTAGGGAGCAGTGGACGGTGGCGGGGAGTCAGCGTATTCCAGCCACACTGAGCCTAGATGTCCTGAAATCCCTCCAGCTGCCAAAACAGAGAAGGAACACAGGGGAGAATGGGAGCTGAGCTGAACTCAAAAGGAGTATGGGATAATAAGGATAAATTGTATATACCAAGGTCCCTGTCCCTAATTATGGCGCAAGCAATATATGGCCCCACTCACGCTCAAAATGTCACATGTGTACCATGGTAAATGCCTTCTGGATCGCTCCTGGTTTCAGTTACGTAGCGGCAAAGCTTGTACAGTCATGCCTCATCTGTGCACAGCACAACCCAGGTAAAACTGTAAAAAAAAAAAAAAATCCCTAAGAAAGCGACACTCAGGCCTCTCTACCCGTTTCAGAGACTGCAGACTGAGTACATACAGCTACCCAAGGTAGGAGTGTATGAATCTTTCCTAGTATGTGTAGATCTGTTCTCTGGTTGGCCGGAAGTCCATCCAGTAAATGTGCTAATTAATGCTAAAATTACACTTAAACTTAAAAATTCAGAAGGCTATGACAGACACATGAAAGAATTAAAGAATTGGGTAGAGCGTTTGTCTCTTGCACTCTCTTCAGTCAGACCCACTCCAAATAGAAAGACAGGCTTATCTCCTTCTGAAGTCCTGCTTGGTAGTGCCCCAAAGACTGGTCTGTACTTCCTATAAGTACTACAGCCTATGTCCAGGCCTTGCAGAAAAAGACTTAATGTGGTGCATAAACCTGTATTGTCATCCATTCCAGATCCTAATGAAAGTGCAGACGTGCATCAGCTGAATCCATCCACCCTACTTCCTCTTTCCAGGGGGGATTCAGTGGACCTCGACCACCCATGGCCAGAAACCACCAACCCTTTAAATGACCTTTTACCAGATGAACTAGGTCCCTTCAATCATGACTGTCTTGAGCACATGCTATCAGAGACTCAACATTTACCTAGGGTATCGGAAACACCGCTACCAGGAGCCGACCTTAAGGTGTATACAGATGGATCCAGATATGCTGATGATATTGGACAATTTCACACCGGATGGGCTGTAGTGACCCAAGAGAACTTATTTCAGCTGGATCCTTGCCACCTTCAATGTCAGCACAGGAAGCCGAACTCAAAGCTGCAACTGAAGCCTGCAGGATTGCAGAGGGGAAGGTGGTTAACATCTACACAGACTCCAGATATGTTTTTTGAATTGCCCATGATTTTAGATGACTGTGGGCCACTAGAGGGTTCCAAACCTCAGTTGGGACCCCTGTGAAGAATGTCGAAGCAATTCGCCAGCTAATGGAGGCTCTGACGCTCCCGAAGACAGTAGCAGTCCAAGGCTCATGGCAAGTTGGGCTCTGCAGAAGCAAAAGGAAACTACTTTGCAGATCAGATGGCAAAACAGGCAGCCCTGTGGGAACCAGGGAAAGAGGAAGTAGGGGTGTATGTGGTTACAAGAAGTAAAAACAAAGCTATGCGGAAAAATGAAGAACCACAGCTACCTCCCGTGACCAAACTAAAGATACATCAGGACCAAATGGAGCCTGAGGAAATAGACCAATGGATCAGCAAGAAGGCACTGAAAGGTCAAGATGGATTATGGCGAATAGATCCTGACCAAGACAAGTCTACCCACAGTTTGCAACCCGGGGACTTCGTCCTGGTTAAAAGGTTCACTAGAAAATCACCTCCTGAGACCAGATATGAGGGTCCGTACCAAGTTCTCCTGACAACGCCTACCTCAGTGAAACTCGAAGGGAGATCAACATGGATCCACGCTTCACATTGCAAAAAAAGTGGACCAACCACCCGAGTAATACATATCCTTGCCATCATCTACCTAATGTTGTTATGTATAGGAAATGGGTAACAGGTAGCTGTTGTCACGCTGCTGCCGCCTCTCGCCGCCTCTTCCCATACTTACTTGTCCTCGGCGGCGCGGCGCGGTTGTTCCTCTGCAGCGTCCTCCTCTCAGCGCTCTCTCTCTCCTTCTGCTGGTCGGCTTGTGCGCACGCGCGCCAGGTTCAATTCCGCGCGTGCGCACTTCTAAAACCTCTTCCTATGCCCCCGGCTCTGTCCTCTCTATCACCCTGGAGGACTTTCACCCGGAGGTAATGCGCAGCGCTCCTATTTATATCCGCCTCTTCCTTTCTCCTGTGCCTTTGGTCGTTTGTGCTACATTTTGCCCTAGGCCCCTCTGCGTTCCTGTGTTCAGTGCTTGTCTCCTGATTCTTTGTTTTCTCTCCCTTCGTCCAGTGCTCTGCTCGTCCCTGTGTTCCTGTGTTCCTGTCCAGTTCCTGCCTGTCTGCCAGCTCTCCCGTCCGTCCTGTGCCCTGCTTGTTCCGGTGTTCCTGTCCAGTGCCTGCCTGTCTGCCAGCTCTTCCGTCCGTCCAGTGCCCTGCCCGTTCCTGTGTACCTGCCCAGTACCTGCCTGTCTTCCAGCCCCTCCGTCCGTCTGCGCTCTACTCATTCCTGTGTTCCAGTCTGTTCCAGCCCGTCTTCGTCCACGGTACCCTGTTTGTCCGTTACCTGTGTTTCTTGCCCCGTATTCGCCAGTCCTTCTACCCGGCTCGTTCCAGTAATTCCTGTTCAGTCCTAAGCCTGCCTCCTCGCCCTCAGTATCTTCCTTGGTATTCTAGTTCGTCTCTGTGTCCTAGGCTCCCCTTAGTTACCTTTCCCGGTCCCTACTCTCTAGCCTCTGTCTCCTTCTCCAGCTAGGAATATCTTCCTTTATCTTGGTCCCCCAGCTCCCGTGACAGTAGTCCCTCTCGGGCCTGTCCCTAACTCTCCCTGTATAGGGGGAGGTCCATCTGGTCCACTCGCCCGTGAGGGGTTCGCTGTCACGGTCCAGAGGGTCCACTCCTTTTGCTCTATAGAACGTCACAGCTGTAACTAAAGAAAAGGGAATTATTACTTTCTGGTACAATTCCTCGAGTACAGTGGTAGCTACTTATGGGTTTGATGCCCGTGATATAATACAGGGAAGTGGGTGTGGGGAGCCAGAAGCGTCACGACTCTCGCGAAAGACAACAGTTTGTATTCTTTATTTGTGGTAATTGGGAAAGAAGAAATAAAAACTGTGGTTCTTGGGCATCTGTAGGATGGGATACAAGTGATAAAGAGTGGGGATATAAACCGACCCCTGACTTCAAACAAAAGAGTAATAAAGGGAAGTCCTTACTTACGCGGAAGGCCATCATGCCTTTTCATCTTATCCCTGAAGGTTTGCCTTTGACTAATCAGAAACAGCCCCAATGTATGAAAAGGGGAATTGCCCCCAAAGAAAGCTTTGACCCTCATGTGTATATTGATGCTATAGGGGTACCAAGGGGGGTGCCTGATGAGTTTTAAGCAAGGGACCAGGTTTAAACAGGATTTGAGTCTATAATCCCTATTGTAACTGTCAATAAAAACGTAGAGTGGATTAACTACATATATTATAACCAACAAAGATTCATAAATTGTACTAAGGATGCATTAAAGGGGATAGCTGAACAGTTGGAAGCTACATCCACTATGGCTTTCCAAAATTGGATGGCATTGGATATGTTACTAGCAGAGAAAGGAGGGGTATGTAAAATGATTGGAGAAACTTGTAACTTTAACCCCGATAACACAGGTCTGAATGGAAAGGTTACCTTAGCTATAAAAAAAACTTGAATCCCTATCTGAGGAACTTAAGAATAAATCAGGAATTGGTGATCTTTAGGATATTTGGTTTGAATGGATGGCAGGATGGCAGAAATCAATGACACAGATTGGTACAATTATTATGGTAATCCTTATTTTCATGTATGTGGTTTCTTGTTGTATATTTCCTTGTGTTAATGCACACCAAACAACAGATCCAGAATTGAGCGGCACCAGGTAATGTGGATAATCTTCACAGGCTGTGACTATAGAGGACAGATTTTTCCAAAGACTTCTAACACAAAGCTCTATTCTTGCATGTACGGGAGGTGCTCTTCATATAACAAGAAAATAGAAATCCACATTATTCTGACTCATGGGTATGTAGAACGCAGTGGTGCCTGGATAGGCCAATTCTTTTGGGCGCTTCCGTATTGACCTGTACTCACGTTCATACCGATTTATCAGATAGCTTAACTCAGCCACGTTCTCATGTAAGAAGACTCCAGGAAAAGAGGATTGCTTTAACTGAAATTCTTGTATTATGATGAAAGCAGCAGGTAAAAAGGAATATTCAACAGAGGACATGTAATAGGATGCATACAGATATGGGGATGATGACAAAATGGAGAATAAGGGCGTGAACAAACATACATCACAGGACTACAGTGAGAGAGTTGGGACAAAATAAAGGGAAAGGCAAACTTCTGCCTAGAAAGAAAGGATGGAACACAAACAATGCAAACATTAAATGATTTCTCAAGTCGTGGGACATGACACTCCCCGTCTGAAATCCTTGGATTTCACGATGTCCGTAATTTTTCGAAGTCGTTCGAACCTGAAAAAACAAGAGGAAGAAAACATGCATGCAATAATAAACATAAAAGATTTTTAAGTCCAACTCGTTGTTGTTGACCCGTAGATCACACCGAAAGATAAGTTCAAGTATATAAAACCCATCTTCAGATTGGGGAAGCCGCAAACATGCAAACTCTTCCACCAACCCAGAATCCAATGGGAATGTTAAGGGTTCAATCCAATGGAAAATGTCAACATTCAATAAACTGGGGAATGAGGAGGAATGCTCCCCGCCGTGAACAACGTCCAGGAGCATGTTCAGTTCATGTGATGTCCTCCTTTCGTAGAAGCAGCACGAGTTCAGTGACCGGGCGGAAGAAGGTTCGGGTAGAGCCCCCTTTTGTCACCTTAACTTCTACCTTACGAGTCTTTCCGTCCTCACCGGGTAGGACTTTGGTGATAAGTCCCATTGGCCAGTCATTACGATGAGCCTCTTTGTCCTTTAAGAGAACAAGGTCTCCTTCTTGGAGATTGGGACTGGGCGTCTGCCATTTGTGACGGTTTTGAAGCAAGTGTAAATATTCGGTCTTCCAGCGATGCCAAAACACATTAGCCAGGTGTTGAACTTGTCTCCACTGACGTTTGTAAATGTCCTTGTTATCGAAATTCCCAGGTGGGACTGTAGCGGCTCCAATCTTCTGTGTAAGGAGTGTAGCTGGAGTAAGTATCGTTGGAGCATCGGGGTCGGATGATACTGGAACCAAAGGTCTAGCATTTATTATGGCTGACACTTCTGCGAGGAAGGTGACCAGAACTTCATGAGTAAGGGGAAGTTTATGGTCCAGCAACATGGAGTCGAGGATCCTTCGTGCAACACCAATCATGCGTTCCCAAGATCCACCCATGTGTGAAGAGTGTGGAGGGTTGAATACCCAAGTGCATCCATTGTCGGACAAGAAGTTGTCAAACTGCAGTTCCTTGCAGGCTCCTACAAAGTTTGTGCCGCAGTCGGACCGGAGTTGTTTGGCAGGTCCCCGGATGGAAAAGAATCTTCTTAGGGCATTGATGAAGCTGGAGGTATCCATGGATTCAATAACCTCGATGTGAACTGCACGGATACTGAGACAGGTGAATAGGACAGCCCATCGCTTACTGTTCGCGGCTCCTCCACGGGTTTTCCTGGTAACAACCGACCATGGCCCGAAGACGTCTACACCAACATATGAAAACGGTTGGTCCATGCTCAGTCGATCTGCTGGGAGGTTCGCCATTTGTTGTTGTTGGTGTTTTCCTCGTAACCTTCGACACTTGACACATCTATGGAGAACTGAAGAGACGCACCTCTTCATTCCCATGATCCACAAGCCAGCAGACCTGATGGCACCTTCAGTAAGATGTCTGCCTTGGTGCTGTACTCGTTCGTGATAGTGCCGAATCAACAGAGTAGTGACGTGATGTCGACCTGGAATGATGATAGGGTTCTGCTCCTTATCGTATAGGTCTGATTTACTTAAACGTCCTCCCACTCTTAGAAACTTGAGATGATCGACTACTGGATTCAAGTCGAGTAGAGTGCTGTTTTTGGACACGCTGACTCCCTTGGTAATACTGCCAATCTCATGTGAATATTCTTCTTGTTGCACACACCTGATGATAACTTGTTCAGCATGGTCTATGTCGTCGGCAGTAAGACGACTCTTACACACGTGCCAACCATGGCACCCTGAGGGCTTGTCCTTTGTAAAACAGCGAGCAATGTGAATGAGACGAGCTACAGTTCGTACAACGGAGGACCAGCTTGAAAAGTGTTCAAAACGATGAGACTTCAAACCTTGCCTAGATGTCATTGAAGTATAGTGAGCAGAGATAGTTTGTCTTATCTCCTTGTCAGACTCTGGTTCCACCAGCTCATAAGCATTTTTGGTGTTGTTCGCACAGAAATCTTCGTACAGGAGACTGGGAGGCGTCAACCACATGTTGTCACCAAGCTTAGAAGCAGCTGCGAGTCTTGTACCTCGGTCGGCTGGGTTTAAATCGGTGGAGATGTGATGCCACTGCTCAGGGGTAGAAAAACTTCTGATGCGCTCAACTCTGTTGCTCACATATGTATAGAACTGCTTTGTTTGGTTGTGAATGTACCCGAGTACCACCCTGCTGTCAGTGTAGAAAGTAAAGGAATCAATTGTAATGTCCATTTCGTCTTGTACAACTTCAGCAATTTCTACTGCCAATACCGCAGCACAAAGCTCGAGTCTGGGTACAGAGTGTGCAGGCTTTGGAGTTAATTTGGCTTTACCCAGGATGAAACCACAGTGTACCTTGTTAGCTCCTAAGGTCATCAGATAAGCTACTGCGGCTATGGCTTCTGTAGATGCGTCAGAGAAAATATGGACTTCTCTTCTGATTGCAGTCGAAGGTGATCTTGGAGAATAACAACGTGGGACTTGGAGTTGCTCTAAGAACTTCAGAGACTTCTTCCACGCCTCCCACCTTTGCTGTTTCTGAGTTGGGAGCGGGGTGTCCCAATCCGTGTTCTCGGCCGTAAGCTGTCTTAACAGTATCTTGCCTTGAATAGTGATGGGTGCTACAAACCCGAGAGGATCATAGATGCTATTTATGACAGATAGGACTCCTTGTTTGGTAAAGGGTTTGTCATAGGGTGACACTTGGAAAGTGAAGGTGTCCCGTTTGATATCCCACAGTAGACCAAGGCTGCGCTGTGTTGGAGGAACATCGGAACCCAAGTTGAGGTCCTTTAGGTTTGTGGCATGGTCCTCAGATGGAAACGCGTTCATTACCTCTTGACTGTTAGAGATAATCTTGTGGAGTCTGAGGTTTGATGTGGATAGCATTTCCTGTGTTCTGGAGAGTAGGTCAATTGCATCTTCGCTTGTGGGCAAGGACTTGAGCCCATCGTCCACGTAGAAGTTCTTCTCTACAAATTGCCGAGCATCGGAACCGTACTCTCTCTCACCTTCCTGGGCTGTCCGTCTCAGTCCATAGATCGCCACAGCAGGTGAGGGACTGTTGCCGAAGACATGGACCTTCATCCGGTAGTCTATGACCTGATTGTTGACGTTGTTGTCCTTGTGCCATAGGAACCTAAGATAGTTTCTGTTGTCTTCTTTCACAATGAAGCAATGAAACATCTGCTGAATGTCGGCCATTATGGCAACAGGTTCTTGTCTGAAGCGGATCAATACTCCAAGGAGGCTGTTGTTCAGGTTGGGCCCAGTTAGGAGCAGGTTATTGAGAGAGAGGCCTTCAAACTGAGCACTGGAGTCAAACACCACTCTGATCTGATTAGGCTTGCGAGGGTGATAGACACCAAAGGATGGAAGATACCAACATTCTTCTCCCTCCCTCAGTGGTGGCGCAGGTTCAGCATGATTTCTGTCAAAGATGTTCTGCATAAAGTCAATGAAATGCTTCTCCATCTCTGGTTTCCTCTTTAGGGTACGCTTTAAGGATGAGAACCTTGCAGTTGCTTGCTGCAGGTTGTTCGGCAACCTCACTCTTGGGAAACGAAAGGGTAAAGGAGCTACCCAACTGTTGGAGTCGTCTTGAACAAATTCTTTATCCATAACCTTTATAAATTCTTTATCTTCCCTTGTGGGTGCCAACTTGTTGTCATTACTTGTGGAATCGAACACTGATGACCCGAGGTTTTCTTCCCAGGACTGGAGTGTGTTCATGTTGTTGAAGGATTCCTGTTGCCACTTGGTGTTGCTCACTTTCTCTTTCACCCAGTAGTGATGTGGGCATGGTTGGAAATGGGTGCTGCGACCATTTGACAAAATGTGTGTCTTGTAAGAGGAGATGTTGTTAGGTCTCTTCATCTTGTGTATGCAAACATTGCCTATGATTACCCAGCCTAGATCTAAGCGTTGGGCAAATGGTGCATCGTGTGGTCCATTAATTTGCTGACGCACCTTGTGCAGCCGGAGGATGTCTCTGCCTAGCAGAATCAGGATATCTGCACTGTTGTTGAGGGCTGGTATCTTGTTTGCTATCCCCTTGAGATGTTGGTGATGAAGAGCAGCCTCTGGCGTTGGGATCTCTTCTCGATTGGATGGAATCTGGTTGCACTCGACCAGTGTAGGTAACGGTATCTCGACGGTGTTCTCGAGAGATGTCGCTGTAAGACCACTGGCCCTTCTCCCATAAACCTCTGTAACACCACTGCAGGTACCTAAGGTGTAAGGGTAGGCATTTCCCTTTAAGTTAAACATATCAAAGAGTTCTGACCTTGCAAGTGATCGGTTGCTCTGATCATCCAGAAGGACGTACACCTTCACGGCTTTCTCTGGGTGACCGTTGGGATATACGTTCACCAGGCAAATCTTCGCACAGGACTTGTCCCAGAGGTCTTCTCCGCAGACTTCTGTGCATGAAGAAGATATTGTGGTATGGCTTGCAGTTTGAGCTGCGTCCTCCCCGCCATGGCTCGTGGTGGGGGAAGGAGTAAGTGTAGAGTCAGGACGGAATGGGTGGAGTGCTTGTACGTGGTCCTCACTGTCACACTCCATGCACTTAATTGTAGTTTTACAGTCTTTAGCAAGGTGTTCAGTAGAAGCACAACATCTGTAGCATACCCCGAACCTCTTTAGAAGCTCCTTGCGTTCCTGGAGCGGTTTCTTCCTGAAGCCGATGCACTTTTTTAAGGGATGTGGCTTCTTGTGGATGGGACATTCACGATTTGGGTTCTCTATCTTTTCACCTTTGTTACTCTTGTCTGGGGCTGGTGTTGGTAAGGGAAGAATATCCGTCTTCTTCACTGACACTGGACCTCTGCGGTTTCTGTCGTTCGAGCGTGCGCTGACGTATTTAGAAGGAGGTGAAGCTGGGCCACTGGATTCTTGGTAAGAAAAGCTTGGGTCGTTCTTGCGCTCTGCCACGTCTTTTATAAACTCACAGAAGTAGGAGAATGGAGGAAATGACACTTGATGGTCTTTCTTGTATTTTGACCCTAGTGTAGTCCACCTTTCTTGCA
This sequence comes from Ranitomeya variabilis, assembly GCF_051348905.1. Classification (NCBI taxonomy): domain Eukaryota; kingdom Metazoa; phylum Chordata; class Amphibia; order Anura; family Dendrobatidae; genus Ranitomeya; species Ranitomeya variabilis. The sequence goes on from NC_135232.1 coordinate 712,444,841, forward strand.
CGTTGTACGGTAGCTTGGAGATAATGGGATTTACTCCACGAGCAGTGTCCAGGTAGCTGAGGCCAGGTAGGTGGGTGTCTGCCTTGGCCAGCTGGAGCTCTAACAGCAAGTCACTGAGCTCTAGGAACTTTGAACTGTCCTTGCTTGATATCTTTGGAAAACTCTGTAATCGCTTGAACAGTGCGTCCTCTATGGCTTCTGGACTGCCAAAGTTTTTCTCTAGTCTTTCCCATGCAGCCATGAGACCAGCCGTTGGATTACTGATATGTACAGACCTGAGTCTCTTGACACGCTCGGTGGATTGTGGTCCTAGCCATCTGATTAGCAGGTCCAGCTCTTCGGCAGCAGTGATGCCGAGGTCACTAGTTACGGTTCTAAAGGCATTTTTCCAACCTCTGTAATTTTCAGGTTGGTCGTCAAACCTTGTGAGACCGGTTTTAGTAAGTTCGCGGCGAATCATGTACCTTGCGAAGTCGGACATGTCTGTTCTTTCTGACTTAGGATGCACGAATGTGGGCTGAGCGGTGTTGTACATAGGAGTGGAGACGTCTTGGACTTGAAACGTGGGTAAGTATGGAGTGGCATATGCATTTAGTCCAGCAACCGGTTTGGTGGGTATAGTCTCTGCTACATGCGGAGCTGGCACTGTGCGGTTGTCGAGAGTATAATGACCTGCCGGTATATTGGGTTGCGTGTAGATAATAGCCTGTGGAGTTTGATGAGATGCAGGGTCTTGGCGCATACTGGAATACGAAGGAAGTTCAAGTTTGGGAGCATTGTACTGACCTTGAGTGTAGGGTTCTGTAAGTTGATCGGCATCCTGGTGTCCTGGAGAAGCATGAACGCCATCAGAAGTGTTAGTGATGATCTGCGGTTCGCCATTTTGGCTTAGCACGTAGTCTCTTGTGCGTTCAATAGGGTCCTCCGCCTCCACTTCACACAAACTGATGCTGTCTCTTTGACTCCCACTGATAGCTCGCTCCAGGATCCTTAACTCCGCCATGGCTGTTGCGTGCTCACATTCCTTCTCCAGAGCTTCCTTGCGTGCTGCATCCGCATCCATTTCTGCTCTCTTTTGTGCTGTGGCTGCATCCATTTCTGCTCTGGCTGCTTCTATTTCTGCTCTCTTTTGTGCTGTGGCTGCATCCATTTCTGCTCTCTTTTGCGCAAAGGCTGCTTGTATCTTAGACGTTTCTGCCTTAGCACGTGCCCTTATAAGCTGCTGGCTGAGAGTGGAATATTTTGATGAACTTGACCTAGATGAGCGTTTTGAGTGCTTAGACGATTTGGATGAGCGAGATGATGCATCTGGTGTCCGTGCAATTTTAGCCTCTATCTTTGTCTTAATGTCGCGTACGGTGCAGTCCCTTTCAGAATTAAGCTGCTGGAAACTTTGCAATTCTTTTAAAGTCTCTGGCAAATTCAGTTTCTTCAGGAGAATAATGTATTGGTCAGTCTTCTCCATATACCTTTGGTATGCTGTGCATAATTGTTCTAGGGCTCCCTCAAGTGGTAACTCATGAGAAGCAGGCCTTGATACAGTGTCTATGTGACTCAGCACTTTCTCCCACAGTGAAGACACATCACTATATACAACACATTTTTCAGTCTCTAAATTCTCCATGACTTTCCATGTAGGTTTAACTGTACGTTTTCCTCTTTCACTAGCTGGTGGATGGGGATCTGGGTCTCTGTCCTGTGTTTGTAAGTCTGGTAGGGACATTGTATTCCTTGCTTCAGACATGATTTGCTTGCAGGCAGGAAGAGTGGATGATGAGGGTTATACTTCTCACTGTTTATCTGCAGTGTGTGCTTCTATGCACACTGGGGTCTGGCTGGGAACTGGGTTACTGTGTATCTGGGAAATGTCCTTTTCCACTGAGGTTCAGCACAGACCTTGAGTTACTGTCTCTGAAGGCAGGCTATTCCTTTTTACTATTCTGACTCATGGGTATGTAGAACGCAGTGGTGCCTGGATAGACGTTTCCCTTTGGGCGCTTCCGTATTGACCTGTACTCACGTTCATACCGATTTATCAGATAGCTTAACTCAGCCACGTTCTCATGTAAGAAGACTCCAGGAAAAGAGGATTGCTTTAACTGAAATTCTTGTATTATGATGAAAGCAGCAGGTAAAAAGGAATATTCAACAGAGGACATGTAATAGGATGCATACAGATATGGTAGAGGCTAAATCCAAGTCGGCTAAAGGACCTCTGCCCATGTGACCGGAAGGGGCGGTGCCTCTTCCTCCATAGAACAGACAGAGCAGACACGAGGAAGCTGTGGATGTCATGGCGGGATTTCGTGCAGGATTTGGTTTTGGAGTGTTTTGTGCAGGATTTGCCTCTTCCTCCATAGAGCAGAGCAGACAGGAGGAGGCTGTGGATGTCATGGCTGGATTTCGAGGATTTTTGTGCAAGATTTGGGGTATTATAGGGGTCATTCTCCAAAGTCATAGATCAGGTAAGTGGGAGTCTGCCTGGGGAGAATGGGGTGGTGTTGCTTGCATGGGGCTGCTGGGGAGAATGGGGTGGTGTTGCTTGCATGGGGCTGCCTGGGGAGAATGGGGTGGTGATGCTTGCATGGGGCTGCCTGGGGAGAATGGGGTGGTGTTGCTTGCATGGGGCTGCTGGGGAGAATGGGGTGGTGTTGCTTGCATGGGGCTGCTGGGGAGAATGGGGTGGTGTTGCTTGCATGGGGCTGCTGGGGAGAATGGGGTGGTGATGCTTGCATGGGGCTGCCTGGGGAGAATGGGATGTTGCTTGCATGGGGCTGCCTGGGGAGAATGGGGTGGTGATGCTTGCATGGGGCTGCCTGGGGAGAATGGGGTGGTGTTGCTTGCATGGGGCTGCTGGGGAGAATGGGGTGGTGATGCTTGCATGGGGCTGCCTGGGGAGAATGGGATGTTGCTTGCATGGGGCTGCCTGGGGAGAATGGGGTGGTGATGCTTGCATGGGGCTGCCTGGGGAGAATGGGGTGGTGATGCTTGCATGGGGCTGCCTGGGGAGAATGGGGTGGTGATGCTTGCATGGGGCTGCCTGGGGAGAATGGGGTGATGTTGCTTGCATGGGGCTGCCTGGGGAGAATGGGGTGATGTTGCTTGCATGGGGCTGCCTGGGGAGAATGGGGTGGTGATGCTTGCATGGGGCTGCCTGGGGAGAATGGGGTGGTGATGCTTGCATGGGGCTGCCTGGGGAGAATGGGGTGGTGTTGCTTGCATGGGGCTGCCTGGAGAGAATGGGGTGATGTTGCTTGCATGGGGCTGCCTGGGGAGAATGGGGTGATGTTGCTTGCATGGGGCTGCCTGGGGAGAATGGGGTGATGTTGCTTGCATGGGGCTGCCTGGGGAGAATGGGGTGATGTTGCTTGCATGGGGCTGCCTGGGGAGAATGGGGTGATGTTGCTTGCATGGGGCTGCCTGGGGAGAATGGGGTGATGTTGCTTGCATGGGGCTGCCTGGGGAGAATGGGGTGATGTTGCTTGCATGGGGCTGCCTGGGGAGAATGGGGTGATGTTGCTTGCATGGGGCTGCCTGGGGAGAATGGGGTGGTGATGCTTGCATGGGGCTGCCTGGGGAGAATGGGGTGATGTTGCTTGCATGGGGCTGCCTGGGGAGAATGGGATGATGTTGCTTGCCTGGGGAGAATGGGGTGGTGATGCTTGCATGGGGCTGCCTGGGGAGAATGGGGTGGTGTTGCTTGCATGGGGCTGCCTGGAGAGAATGGGGTGATGTTGCTTGCATGGGGCTGCCTGGGGAGAATGGGGTGTTGCTTGCATGGGGCAGCTGGGGAGAATGGGGTGGTGATGCTTGCATGGGGCTGCTGGGGAGAATGGGGGGTGTTGCTTGCATGGGGCTGCCTGGGGAGAATGGGGGGTGTTGCTTGCATGGGGCTGCCTGGGGAGAATGGGGTGATGTTGCTTGCATGGGGCTGCTTGGGGAGAATGGGGTGATGTTGCTTGCATGGGGCTGCTTGGGGAGAATGGGGTGATGCTTGCTTGGGGAGAATGGGGTGATGCTTGCATGGGGCTGCTGGGGAGAATGGGGGGTGTTGCTTGCATGGGGCTGCCTGGGGAGAATGGGGGGGTGTTGCTTGCATGGGGCTGCCTGGGGAGAATGGGGGGTGTTGCTTGCATGGGGCTGCCTGGGGAGAATGGGGGGTGTTGCTTGCATGGGGCTGCCTGGGGAGAATGGGGGGTGTTGCTTGCATGGGGCTGCCTGGGGAGAATGGGGTGGTGTTGCTTGCATGGGGCTGCCTGGGGAGAATGGGGTGGTGTTGCTTGCATGGGGCTGCCTGGGGAGAATGGGGTGGTGTTGCTTGCATGGGGCTGCCTGGGGAGAATGGGGTGGTGTTGCTTGCATGGGGCTGCCTGGGGAGAATGGGGTGATGTTGCTTGCATGGGGCTGCCTGGGGAGAATGGGGTGATGTTGCTTGCATGGGGCTGCCTGGGGAGAATGGGGTGATGTTGCTTGCATGGGGCTGCCTGGGGAGAATGGGGTGATGTTGCTTGCATGGGGCTGCCTGGGGAGAATGGGGTGGTGTTGCTTGCCTGGGGAGAATGGGGTGGTGATGCTTGCATTGGGCTGCCTGGGGAGAATGGGGTGGTGTTGCTTGCATGGGGCTGCCTGGAGAGAATGGGGTGATGTTGCTTGCATGGGGCTGCCTGGGGAGAATGGGGTGTTGCTTGCATTGGGGAGAATGGGGTGGTGTTGCTTGCATTGGGCAGCTGGGGAGAATGGGGTGGTGATGCTTGCATGGGGCTGCTGGGGAGAATGGGGTGGTGATGCTTGCATGGGGCTGCCTGGGGAGAATGGGGGGGTGTTGCTTGCATGGGGCTGCCTGGGGAGAATGGGGGGGTGTTGCTTGCATGGGGCTGCCTGGGGAGAATGGGGGGGTGTTGCTTGCATGGGGCTGCCTGGGGAGAATGGGGGGTGTTGCTTGCATGGGGCTGCCTGGGGAGAATGGGGTGATGTTGCTTGCATGGGGCTGCTTGGGGAGAATGGGGTGATGTTGCTTGCATGGGGCTGCTTGGGGAGAATGGGGTGATGCTTGCATGGGGCTGCCTGGGGAGAATGGGGCTGATGTTACTCGCATGGGTCTGTGTGGTGTGCAGGTCAGTGTGTGTGATGTCACTTGCGGTGGGGGGGTGCAGGAAAGTATAGTGCTACGTGTGTGGGGGCGAACAGGGGAGGGGATGAATGATGATGGAGATCTGAGGGATTGATATTACTTAGCATGAGAATCTCTGCCTGGTGGTGAGGGGTCGGTCCTGTTTTTTTTTTTTTTTTTTTTTTTTTTATATACATAAAATGTGTTCTCATTAATATTATTGGGGACACATGCTGTCAGGTTGATGACTGAGCTATGACCTCTGGGAGCGAAGCAGCTTTACAACAATGTCTCCAGATCCCTGACTTTATTCTCCCCTCGCACTCTGTGCTGGTCAGTATTAGCCCGGTGGCCACTGGTGTCAGCCACTACTTGTATCCAGTTTTCTGCATGATTTTTTTTCTGTTTTATTCTAGGTATTGTGACTTTTCCCCATCCTGTGCCCCCCAGAGCAGTGACCTCCCTGCAGATGTCATTTCATCACTGGACTTCTTTTCACCAAGTGGAATGGCGGTGCCCCCACAATCCATGTGAGGACCCAAAGGGATGACACTGTGGGCTTCTGATAATGTCAGATTGATGAGTATAATTACTAAATTTGTCTCCCTCCCCCGCTCTCCGTCTCCCCCGCCCCGGCTCCGTCTCCCCCGCCCCGGCTCCGTCTCCCCCGCCCCGGCTCCGTCTCCCCCGCCCCGGCTCCGTCTCCCCCGCCCCGGCTCCGTCTCCCCCGCCCCGGCTCCGTCTCCCCCGCCCCGGCTCCGTCTGTTAAAGGGAACCTGTCACCCCCAAAATCGATGGTAAGCTAAGCCCACCAGCGTCAGGGGCTTATCCTACAGCATTCTGTAATGCTGTAGTTAAGCCTCCAATGTATCTTAAAAGATGAGAAAAAGAGGTTATATTATACTCACGCTGGCGGTCCGATCCAAGTCGCGGTCCGATCCAAGTCGCGGTCCGGTCCTGGGCCTCCCATCTTAATAGGATGACTTCCTCTTCTTGTCTTCACGCTGTGGTGCGCAGGCGCCGGGAAAGGTCAGAGGGGCCTGCACACTGCAGTACTTTGTGCTGGAGCCGCAGCGTGAAGACACGAAGAGGACCAAAACAAAAGTCAAGGGTGCTCACTATACTTAGGCAGGGGTGCTCTGGAGAAAAAGAGTCCAATATACAGGTCCTTCTCAAAAAATTAGCATATAGTGTTAAATTTCATTATTTACCATAATGTAATGATTACAATTAAACTTTCATATATTATAGATTCATTATCCACCAACTGAAATTTGTCAGGTCTTTTATTGTTTTAATACTGATGATTTTGGCCTACAACTCCTGATAACCCAAAAAACCTGTCTCAATAAATTAGCATATCAAGAAAAGGTTCTCTAAACGACCTATTACCCTAATCTTCTGAATCAACTAATTAACTCTAAACACATGCAAAAGATACCTGAGGCTTTTATAAACTCCCTGCCTGGTTCATTACTCAAAACCCCCATCATGGGTAAGACTAGCGACCTGACAGATGTCAAGAAGGCCATCATTGACACCCTCAAGCAAGAGGGTAAGACCCAGAAAGAAATTTCTCAACAAATAGGCTGTTCCCAGAGTGCTGTATCAAGGCACCTCAATGGTAAGTCTGTTGAAAGGAAACAATGTGGCAGAAAACGCTGTACAACGAGAAGAGGTGACCGGACCCTGAGGAAGATTGTGGAGAAGGACCGATTCCAGACCTTGGGGAACCTGAGGAAGCAGTGGACTGAGTCTGGTGTGGAAACATACAGAGCCACCGTGCACAGGCGTGTGCAGGAAATGGGCTACAGGTGCCGCATTCCCCAGGTAAAGCCACTTTTGAACCATAAACAGCGGCAGAAGCGCCTGACCTGGGCTACAGAGAAGCAGCACTGGACTGTTACTAAGTGGTCCCAAGTACTTTTTTCTGATGAAAGCAAATTTTGCATGTCATTCGTAAATCAAGGTGCCAGAGTCTGGAGGAAGACTGGGGAGAAGGAAATGCCAAAATGCCTGAAGTCCAGTGTCAAGTACCCACAGTCAGTGATGGTGTGGGGTGCCATGTCAGCTGCTGGTGTTGGTCCACTGTGTTTCATCAAGGGCAGGGTCAATGCAGCTAGCTATCAGGAGATTTTGGAGCACTTCATGCTTCCATCGGCTGAAATGCTTTATGGAGATGAAGATTTCATTTTTCAGCACGACCTGGCACCTGCTCACAGTGCCAAAACCACTGGTAAATGGTTTACTGACCATGGTATTACTGTGCTCAATTGGCCTGCCAACTCTCCTGACCTGAACCCCATAGAGAATCTGTGGGATATTGTGAAGAGAAAGTTGAGAGACGCAAGACCCAACACTCTGGATGAGCTTAAGGCCGCTATTGAAGCATCCTGGGCCTCCATAACATCTCAGCAGTGTCACAGGCTGATTGCCTCCATGCCACGCCGCATTGAAGCAGTCATTTCTGCCAAAGGATTCCCGACCAAGTATTGAGTGCATAACTGAACATTATTATTTGATGTTTTTTTTGTTTGTTATTAAAAAACACTTTTATTTGATTGGCCGGTTGAAATATGCTAATTTATTGAGACAGGTTTTTTGGGTTATCAGGAGTTGTAGGCCAAAATCATCAGTATTAAAACAATAAAAGACCTGACAAATTTCAGTTGGTGGATAATGAATCTATAATATATGAAAGTTTAATTGTAATCATTACATTATGGTAAATAATGAAATTTAACACTATATGCTAATTTTTTGAGAAGGACCTGTATTATAGATAACTCCGGCACACCATAAATCTTCAGCAGTAAATGTATATTTATTATCTCAATTCAGTAGACAGCGGGATGCCATACAGAAAAGAAAAACGATCACAATTGTGGGTATCCCCAACGTTTCGGCATCAAATAGCCTTTCTCAAGGGGTATCAGTTTATTTGTGATGCGACCAACAAGGTGAAAGGCTCCCGCTTAATCTTTTCAACGTCCGGAACAAGGCTCCAAGTAAGGACAAAATGCTGCGGTCAGGTTTTGTCCTTGTCATTTTGTCCTTACTTGGAGCCTTGTTCCGGACGTTGAAAAGATTAAGCGGGAGCCTTTCACCTTGTTGGTCGCATCACAAATAAACTGATACCCCTTGAGAAAGGCTATTTGATGCCGAAACGTTGGGGATACCCACAATTGTGATCGTTTTTATTTCTGTATGGCATCCCGCTGTCTACTGAATTGAGACACGAAGAGGACGTCATCTGATGAAGATAGGAGGCTCCGGACTGCGATGCCCATCGGACAGGACTGGGACTGTCCCTGGGTGAGTATAATATAACCTCTTTCTCATTTTTTAGGATACATCGGGGGCTTATCTACAGCATTACAGAATGCATTACAGAATGCTGTAGATAAGCCCCTGATGCTGGTGGGCTTAGCTCGCCCTCGATTTTGGGGGTGACAGGTTGCCTTTAAGCACCACAATACAATTTTTGCAGCTAAAGCACAGTGGACTTTGGTAAAAAAATGTGTTTTTCTTTTGTTATTAATCTGTCTTTAATGTTTAATTCATTGTTTTGATTTCTAAAACTCTTTATTATTGATTTGTATGTATGCATACTTATATATTTCTCTTTTTTATTTCTAACTATTCATCTTGTAATAAACTTGTTTGACAGCTATGAGTTGAAATTTCATTTCCTTGCGGATTTACGTTCTATGGGATAATGGGGAAGAGACAAAAGGTCGGGGGTGCAGTAGCTCTGGTGGTGGTGAGGCGGCAGAATGGTTATTGCAGGCTGTAGGCTTTCCTGAAGAGATGAGTTTTCAGGTTCCATCTGAGGGATCCAAGGGTGGCGGATAATCGGACGTGTTGAGGCGTGGAATTCGAGAGGATGAAGGATATTGGGGAGAAATCTTGGAGGTGGTTGTGTGAGGAATAAGTGTGGAGGAGAGTAGGAGGTCTTGGGAGGATCGGAGATTACGTGAGGGAAGATAGTGGGAGATTAGTTCAGAGATATAGGGAGGGGACAGGTTGTGGATGGCTTTGTAGATCAGTGTTAGTAGTTTGAACTGGATTCGTTGTGGAATTGGGAGCCAGTGGAGGGATTTGCAGAGGGGAGAAACAGGAGTAGCGAGGAGAGAGGTGGATTAGCCGGGCAGCAGAGTTGAGGACAGACTGGAGTGGTGCAAGAGAGTTAGCGGGGAGGCCACAGAGGAGGATGTTGCAGTAGTCGAGGCGAGAGATGATGAGGGCATGCACAAGCATTTTAGTAGATTAAGGGCAGAGGAAGGGACGGATTATGGCAATATGTTTGAGTTGGAGGCGACAGGAGGTGGCAAGAGTTTGGACGTGCGGTTTGATGGACAGGGCAGAGTCGAGAGTTACCGCGAGGCAGCGTATTTCAGGTGTGGGAGAGAGCGTGATGCCGCTTACCATAATAGATAGATCAGGTAGGGGGGATACGCGAGATGGAGGAAAGATGAGTTCGGTATTGTCTACATTGAGTTTTAGGAAGCGAGAGGTGAAGAAGGAGGATATGGCTGCTAGACACTTCGGGATTCTGGACAGCAGAGAGGTGACATCTGGGCCAGAGAGGTAGATCTGAGTGTCATCAGCATACAGGTGATACTGGAAGCCATGGGACTTTATGAGTTATCCTAGGCCAAGGGTATAGATGGAAAAAAGTAGGGGCCCCAGGCCAGAGCCTTGAGGGACTCCAACAGAGAGAGGGCGGAATGAGCCAATACAGTCTGCTGTGCCTGCGCAACGACCGCAGAGTTGCCCAGATCTTCCTTACTGATTACTGGGTGGCCACCCTGCTGGATCCCTGCTGCAAAGACAAAGTACCATTATTTGTTCCGTCACTGGAGCGGGATGCCAAAATGTGTGAATACAAGCACATGCTGGTAGAGGCACTACTGACGGCATTCCCACCTGACAGAAGAAACACAACGCAGAGGAGGAGGAAGTCGCCAACGCAGCTGTGGCACCACCTCAGAAGGGAGGGTTAACATGGCTAAAATGTGAAAAAAATTCATCAGCATGACACAGCATGCATCCAGCACCACCATCTGATACGGTCTATACAACCAGGTGCCAGTGTTATAACAACATGGTGGAAGAGTACATGTCTATGTCCACACGTCTGCATATACTAAGTTGGGTCTGCCCATTTAACTTCTTGGTTTCCAAACTGGACACATGGCCTAGGCTTGGAAGTGCCGGCATGCCCCGTGGCAAGTGTAATGTTGGAACATTTGTTTATCAGAGCAGGGGATATCACACATAGGCGCATCCACCTGTCCAAAGCCAACGTGGCCACTCTCGCCTTCATTAAAAGAAACCAGGAGTGGAGTCCACAGGACTTGTCTTTGCCTTTGGCAAACCAGACAAAGGTACCATCTGCACCCAGACATTGTTATATTTTATTTGCCATTTGTTTTATTTTGGGGCCTTACCAAAAAGGAAGAGAAATAAAATCCACCAAAATAATGGCCTGCCTCTTCCACCTACACTGCAATGTCCACCTACATCTCCTCCTCCACTAGGACATCCGACTACTGTATCTACATTGTTCTTTTTTATTTTATACTATGTTCTTTTAAATGCTGTCCCTAAAAAAAAAAAAAAAATCCTCCAAAAAACTGTTGGATACCTCATCCCCTGCCTCTTCCACCTTCATCGCCACATTCGCCTCAAGCTCATCCACCTACTACACCTCCTCCTACATTTGGACCTATGCCTCTTTTTTCAAGATTATTATTACTTTTTATTCTCTGTTATTTTAAGTGATCTTACTATCCACATTTGTTTTCAGGGCTATTGTCCTGCTTACCCCCTTTTTGTTCTATTTTTCACCTTTACCGCTTACTACCCCCATTTTACCACGCGAAAGTACGAGACCACATTAACTGTGAGCTGGTCTCATTATGCTGGGAAGGGCCCAATAAAGATTTAACTTTTCAGCTTATTAATCAGTGAACAGCTGTCTGCTTTTTCTTTGCTGGTTATTAAAAAATGGGTGGACTCATCCAAAAAATTAATTGGGGCCCCCTCTATTTTTAATAACCAGCTACGGCAAAACAGACAGCTAAGGGCTGATATTAAAAAGCTGTGAAGGTCCATGGATATTGGCCCCTACCAACACTAATGAGACTAGTCCTCAGCCGCACGAGAAATGGAGCATCTATTAGGGTATATTTCCACTGTCAGGATGGCCGGCGGTATCGCCGCAGCGGCGAAGCCCCGCCCCCTTTCTGCGACGCGATCATGCCGGATGTGTTAACTCTTCACATCCGGGATGATCGCTCGCTCCCATAGGGCCCTGTGATATGCCTTGCGGGGACGCTGCGTCCCTGCAAGGTGTACAGACATGCTGCGATCTGAAAAGACGCGCAGCATGTCCGGAGTCGCAGGGCCGCCGCGTGCGGGTTTCCACGCATAGTGGAGACGGGATTTCATAAAATCCCCTCCACTATGCTGGAACATCTGGACGCTGCTTGTTTGACGCTGCAGCTCTGCGCAGTGTCAAACAAGCAGCGTTTCCTGACCGTGGAAACATACCCTAAGAAGCGCTAATTCTTGAGCATCGACTCAGCTCTTCCTGATTGCATGTGTGCAGTGGCAACTGGGGTAATATATACAGCTCTGGCCAAAATTAAGAAACCACCACATCAAAACCCTGCCATGGGCAGCCCATTCTCCAGACCTGAACCCCACTGGAAACCTCTGGAATGTAATCAAGAGGATGATGGATAGTCACAAGCCATCAAACAAAGAACTGCTTACATTTTTGCGCCAGAAGCAGTGTGAAACACTGCTGGAAAGCATGCCAAGATGCATGAAAGCTGTGATTAAAAATTATGGTTAGTACACAAAATATTAATTTCTGAATAGTGATGGGGTCGAGCAAATTGGAATACTCGGGTACTCAGCCAGAACAGCGAACCCAATATAAGTCTATGGGAGACCCAAGTACTTTTACTACGATCTCCCCCGGGGGTCCTTTTAAGGTCTAAAAATGATGGAAACACTGCTCAAAAGACACAGGAACATCATGGGGATCGCCCCTGAAAAAATTCCTGACTCCTAGTTCACAGCCTTAATAATTTTTTTCCGAGATTCATGCCATTTTTCCTGGTGCCACAAAAAACACATTAAAACGAAACCAAAATGGGTTTTGCTGGCCTCTAAGGCCAAATATTTAACCCCAGGCCGAAAATTTCCTCTCCCTCTTAGGCTGCCGTCACACAAGGAGTATTTGGTCAGTATTTTACATCAGTATTTGTAGCCAAAACCAGGAGTGGGTGATAAATGCAGAAGTGGTGACGTGTTTCTATGATACTTTTCCTCTATTTGTTCCACTCCTGGTTTTGGCTACAAATACTGATGTAAAATACTGACCAAATACTGCTAGTGTGACGGCAGCCTTAGGCTTAGTTCAGACGCAGCGTTTTTGAAGCGTTTTTCAACTTTAACATTGCTTTCAACCACTACAAATGCATTCACTGGGAAATGTCATTGTAACATTTAACTGGCCATGTGGTGTGTGACACATAAGCAGACCCATCTTGTTTCATTTATAAAGGAGGGACTCTTAAAGTCACAGAGCCTATTTTTACTGGCATCAGGCGGCATTAATCTTCTTAAAGGGCCAATATGAAACAGTGGGTCTCCTAAGCTGTTGTAGCCTATGCTGTGAGTGGATGGGCTGCCAAGAATTACGACGCACCACAGTACCCCTGTCATAAGATGTCCAGGGGGGACTCCTGAAAAAGTGTTGCATTGAATTCAAGGCCTGCCCTGCTACCAATTCATATGCACCCCAATAAGCCTTTGAACCCACATAGTGGATGGGCCCATGAAAATCCACTTCACAATATGCATTTTGTACTCCGTACTCCTTTGTTTTACACATTGGCGGCAAGGCCAGCCCTGCTGCATAGTCATATGCACCCCATTAGGCCTTGGAACACACATACTGGATGTGCCCATGAAAATCCACTCGTATTTTTTATGGTATGATGGTTCCCTCTTTGCAGAATTATTTACAGGAAATTTGGCAATTGTGTTTGCCATGTTTTTAACACTAAGGTTCAGATACGGCTTTAAAAAAGTCTAATCCTAGCAATACAAAGCAATTTCATTGCAAACTACAAAAATCAAGGAATATTAAGATTGAATAGTGTGAGTGCGTACATTTTTGTATATGTTACCAATAACATACAAAAGTTAATGATTACATATAAGGATTACATAGATATACTGATTACGTGTATATATGAAGATTAACTTCATACAGTCTACTTAGATCATCACCAAGAGGCTTTTAAATATCATCCGTCTGGAATATCCGAGAAGCAACACCAAGACAGAGAACCCCTTTTAGATTACCTACACTGCATGGGCGTCCCCAATTATGCAGGTATCAGCACACTGTACATGTACAGGTACCCCAGTTTTGGTATCTGTCTTAGTCATGTTTCTCTGGTCTTATATAGTGATTTACACTATGTAGTAACTCTAGTTTCACCCAGACCTTCAAGTGACCAGCTTTCACGGGTGTATTAAACTGAGATATCATGGAGTCATGAGACGAGTGGCCATAAACCACTAGAAAATAAAAACCACAAGGATTTAGATCAAACCACCACAGGCAGAGTTTCAGTAAACCTTAATGTTTTACAACGACAAACAGCAAACATAGAGGCTTCAAACTGTTTCTGAAGTGAGAAAACAAACATTTATCAACATGGTGCATTATGAGCATTGTCTGTCACATTTGTAAATGTTTTACAAGACATGCAGCTATGTGATTGTCTGAATGCATTCGGTGTACAGTATTTCAATCTTGTTTACAAATCGCCATTTGTATATTCGCCATTTGTACATTTGAGGCAGCCAAAGTTATCGCTCTCAAGGAGAGAAACTAATATAGTGGACAAAGAAATATTTGTAATAAACTACTGAGCCAAACTAACATCATTGCATTATCAAATTTATATGAAGTGTATTGTGTCCAATTTACGCAACCAGGCAACACAAAAAGGAGCTTTTCCAGTGAGCTCTTTAAGGTACACAAATGTGAAGTGTTTGCTATCAAGGATGTGGTTTCACCAATGGGGGGTACCTTTTTTAAAAATATACTATTGCCATCACAGCCACCCATGCCCAAACTTCACGGGCCTATAACAATACAAAGCATGTTCACCCAGGTCATGTTGTCGGAGATAAGGAAGAGACATTGCAGGAGACAGTTAAGAATTAGGGCCAATGTAGTGGTGTGGGTCTCTGAGACTTGTAATGAAGTGCATGATCTGCCAAACAATTCCCCAAAGGGGGTACTGTCAAGGTGAAAAGATATATCTTCATACACTTTTTGTACTGTTGTATTCTTATACTGTGAAACAATAAGTTTTTCCCATCTGCTAGCTAATATAGATGTAATTGTATTTAAAATGGCTGCCAGTATTCACCTTTGCCCTACTTTTTGTCTCTGAGGAAAGAAGTATCATTTCTTCTTAAATTGAAACTTGAGGAATGTGAAGAAAGGAGGATTCGCCAGGAGACATCAGGACAAATCAGAAAGACTGAATACTAGACATATACTGCTTAAACCCCGCCCAATGCATTCCTTCTCCTAACACACAATATAGTACTGTGTATCCGGAAATAAACGCAGTTGCTGTGATCGTGGCCGATACTGGTAGACGCACGAGCATCAACTGAGATTGAACCAGCTATTTGTCTGACTCATTCTTACCCGGTACCAAATGCTCTGCTCATACTTTAATTTGGGATGACTGGTGAATGAGGGTTATTGTCGTGACGACCCCGACAGTACCTTTTTTAAAAGTACATTAGTGCCATCGCATGCCCCTAGCCCAAATATTAACGGCCTATAACAGTACTGAGCATGTTTACCCTGGTGATCTAGTGGCAGGAACATTTTAGATTGCAGGAGAGCAAGTTAAGAAGTCAGCCCAATGGAATGTCATGCCCAATTCCACAATGTGGGATCTTTTTAAAAAAACTAAGAGTGCCATCACAGCCCCCTTGGCAGGGCCGGACTGGCCATCGGGCAGTTCTGGCAAATGCCAGAAGGGTCGGTGGCAGTAGTGGGCCACTCGAGTGTGCCGCTGTCAGCACACTCCCCCCGTTGTCGGCACACTCCCCCCGTTGTCAGCACACTCCCGGCCCCGCATTCAACTATACCGGCGTCATAGACACCGGTACAGTTGAATGCAATGATGGAGGAGAGAGCGTCTGCTGACGCTCCCTCTCCCATCATTCCCCGCTCTGCCTGCCGCTGACACTGTGGGTGCGCGATGACGTCATATCATCGCGCACCTGCTGTGTGACCGGGCGGGCAGACTGCAGCTGCTGAGACCGGAGCCAGGAGCAGCAGCGCGGGGCAAGAGGAAAGGTGAGTAGACTTTGTTTTTTTATTATTACATATCAATGGGTGATAACTGGATTGTAGGGGGGGGCTGGCTGCATTACATTCTATGGGGCAGTGCTGCATTACATGATTTTATGGGGCTGGGCTGCATTACATGATTCTATGGGGCAGTGCTGCATTACATGATTCTATGGGGCTGGGCTGCATTACATGATTCTATGGGGCAGTGCTGCATTACATGATTCTATGGGGCTGGGCTGCATTAAATTCTATGGGGCAGTGCTGCATTACAGGATTCTATGGGGCTGTGCTGCATTACATTCTATGGGGGCTGTGCTGCATTACATTCTATGGGGACTGAGCTGTAATGCTGGATACAGCTGTAATTATATGTTATATAGTCGTGTTACACTCCCCTCACTTCTTGTAACCTACAATTGTACAAAGATATTATACAGTCACCAGGCGACAAGTGGGCCTGTGTGACTTCAAATGCCAGGGCTGAATTTTAGTCCCAGTCCGGCCCTGCCCCTTGGCCAAAATGCACCGTACAGAGCACGTTCACCCTGGTGATCTATTGGCAGATACAGGACAGATTGCAGGCGACTGTCATGATTCCAATGGCAGGGAATCACCAAAAGGGCAAGCACAAAAATAGGACAAGCTCTAGGGTGATGGAACCTGAGCTGACCGCGATCCTGAACTTAACACAAACACTATCAGCAGCCGGGGAACGTACCTACGGGGACTCTAGACGTCTCGCGCCAGCCGGAGAACTAACTTCCCCTAGAAGATGAAAAGCAGACCTCTCTTGCCTCCTAGAGAAATACCCCAAAGGGATAGCAGCCCCCCACATATAATGACGGTGAATTAAGAGGAAGGCACATGCGCAGGTATGAAAACAGTTTTAGCAAAATGAGGCCCACTAAAGCTAGATAGCAGAAGGATACAAAAGAGATCTAGGCGGTCAGCGAAAAACCCTTTCTTCAAAAAACCATCCTGAAATTACTGGGACCCATGTGCCAACTCATGGTACATGGGGAGTAATTTCAGCCCACTAGAGCAACCAGCAGCAAAGACTCATATGTATGCAAGCTGGACTAAAAACATGATAAGGCAGAACACAAAAAACAAGAAAATCAGAACTTAGCTTGTCCAGCAGATTATAGGAGCAGGTAGCAGAGGCAAACAGAGACACTCTGATTACATTGATAGCCGGCAAGGGAATGACAGGAAAGCTAGGTTAAATAGGAAACACCCAGCCTATGATGGACAGGTGGAAACCAGAGACCGCAACCCACCAAAGTCACCCAGTACCACTTGTAACCACCAGAGGGAGCCCAAAAAAAGAATCCACAACAGGCGACTGAGTTAAGAAGTAGGCCCAATGTAATGTCATGCCCAATTTCCCAATGTGTTGTCCTTTTTGGACTTAAAAAAATATTGCCAGCACAGCCCCTTTGCCCAAAATTCACTGGCCTATAACAGTACAGAGCACGTTCACCCTGGTGATCTACTGGCAGGTACAGGACAGTTTGCAGGAGACCGAGTTAAGAAGTAGGCCCAATGTAATGTCATGCCCAGTTCCCCAATGTGTTGTCCTTTTTAAAAAAAAATAAAAGAGTGCCATCAGAGCATCCTTGGCCAAAATGCACCGTACAGACCACGTTCACGCTGGTGATATATTGGTTCTGGAGGAGGAGGATTAGGATAAGGAGGAGGATAAGAACAAACAGACCAAATCTGTAAGCGTATACCCATGTTGGGTTGTGAAGAGGTGCATAAGAATACGCCTCCCCAAAAGAGAGAATGTATTTGAGGTTATGTTTTGCTGTTTTCACTTGGTGGTGTACAGAAGTCTTTCCCAATCCAGGCCTTGTTCATTTTTATAAGAGTCAGCCTGTCAGCATTTTCAGTTGACAGGCGGATGCGCTTTTCTGTTATAATTCCACCAGCGGCACTAAAAACCCTCTCTGACAGAACGCTAGCAGCAGGGCAGGCCAGGACCTCCAAGGTGTAGACAGCCAGTTCATGTCACGTGTCCAGCTTGGATACCCAATAATTCAAAGGCACATAGGAATCCCGGAGGATGTTTGCACGATCTGCAAGGTACTCCCTCACCATCTTCCCAAACATTGCACTTCTTGTGACAGTACCCCTTGCCTCTGTGCCGCCACGATGGGAGTGTCTGAGAAAACTGTCCCAGAACTTGGCCATTGTTCCCCTGCCTGAGCTGGATTGTACTTCTGTCTCTCTCTTGCTTGGAGTCCTTGGTTGTACAACAAACTCTTGAAGTCTGCTGCCAGCGTTCTCACATGGGAATTTTCTAAGTAATTCCGCTACAAGGGCCCTGTGGTACTGCAAAATTTTAGTACACCTCTCTGCCTCAGGCAGAAGAGATTGAAAGTTCTCCTTGTAGCGTGGGTCTAGAAGTGTCACCAACCAGTAATGAGTGTCACCCAAAATTTTGATAATCCGAGGGTCACGTGAAATGCAGTGCAACTTAAAGTCAGCCATGCCTGCCAGACTGCTAACAGGCAAGACTTCCGTGTCCTCATCAACAGGACGACTGACGATGCTGTCCTCCTCCTCCTCCTCCCTGTCCTCAGGTCATCCCCACTGAACAGAAGCTAATACAGGTGTGTTTGTAGTACCATCTATAGCACATGAAAGTAGCTCCTGTTCTTCCTCCTCCTCCTGATTGCCTACCAATCCACGTTGAGAAGACATGAGGCTGGGCTGAGTGTAATCCCCCTGTATGTTTCCTTGCTCCATGTCCTCGTGCTCCGCCTGCAATGCATCCTCTTTGATTGTGAGCAGAGAGTTTTTCAGAATGCTGAGAAGCGGGATAGTGATGCTAATTATGGCATCATCGCCACTCACCATCTTAGTGCAGTCCTCAAAGTTTTGGAGGATGTTATATATGTCTGACATCCATGTCCACTCCTGAGGTCTTATGTGTGGAGTCTGACCTGAAATTCGACGGCCTTGTTAATGTTGGTAGTCAACAACGGCCCTCTTCTGCTCCTTTCCAAGATATGCAGCGTAGAGTTCCAGCGCGTGGGGATGGGGGACATCACACAATAGTCAGTGAGCTGGAATCTGAAAACTCTGCTGAAGCACGGCAAGGGCGGCTGAAGCTGTAGCTGACTTTCTAAAATGGTCAGACAGACAGCGTACTTTCACTAGCAGATCCGGCAGCTCCGGGTAGCTTTTCAGAAAACGTTGAACCAAGAGATTAAGCACATGGGCCAAGCAAGGTACGTGTGTGAGCTCACCTTGCCTCAGAGCCACCACCAGGTTTCGGCCATTGTCACACATGACCATGCCTGGCTGTAGGTTCAGCGGTGTCATCCAAACATCTGACTGCTCTTTCAGCGCTGTCCACAACTCTTCTGCATTGTGCGGTTTGTCACCTATGCAGATTATCTTCAGCACAGCCTGTTGCCGCTTGGCTGAGGCAGTGCTGCAGTGCTTCCAGCTTCTGACTGATGTGTTGATTTCAGAGATGGAGGATGAATAGGAGGAGGAGGTGCAGGAGCTGTAGACTGTGGGGGCAACCCTGATTGACATAGGGCCAGCAATCCTCAGCGTGGGGAGGATGTGTTCCATCTCAAGGTCCAACTGGGTCCGGCTTCCACTATGTTAACCCAGTGTGCCGTCATTGAGATGTACCGTCCCTGCCCACAAGCACTTGTCCACGTGTCCGTGGTTAGGTGGACTTTCCCGGTAACAGCATTGTTGAGGGCACGGGTAATGTTGTGGGACACATGCTGGTGTAATGCCGGTACGGCACACCGAGAGAAATAGTGGCGACTGGGGACCGAGTACCTTGGGATGACCGCCCCCATCAGGTTGCGGAATGCTTCCGTCTCAACAAGCCTAAAAGGCAGCATTTCTAGCACAAGCAGAAGAGAAATAATAGAATTGAGGACTGTGGCCTGTGGGGTGTTGGCTGGGTATTTCTGCTTGTGTTCCAAAGACTGGGTTATAGACAACTGAATGCTGTGCTGGGTCAAGGACGTGGACGGGCTTGCTGATGGTGCTGCTTGACTGTGGGCCACAAGAGGTGCAGGGCTAGAGGCATCTTCACATGCACGGTGTACTAGGGATTGGCTTCTATGCAAAACAGTGGAAGAAGCAGTGGTGTGACCAGCATGCAGTGGTCCTCGAGCCTGGGGTTCGGCCCACAAAGTCAGGTGCTTTGCTTGCATGTGCCTGATCATGCTGGTGGTCAGGCTGGTTGTTTTGCTACCCCTGCTGAAGCAGGCATGGCAGGTGCTGCAAATGGCCTGTTTAGGGTTATCGGCAGAGTCTTTAAAAAATAGCCAGACTCGGGAAGATCTCACAGGTGGAATGGCAACTTCACTCATGTTGGTGTTACAGGGAACGGATGCACGCCTTCTGTCTGTGGCCACCACACTGCTTCTTCCTGCCTGTTGGGGGATATGCCTCCTTCCCCATTTGTGCTGCTGTCCTCGCTACGCATGTCCTCCTGCCAGCTTGGGTCATTTACTATGACATCCACCACCTCGTCTTCCACATGTGCACCTTGCTCCTCCTCCTGACTTTCTAGAAATTAGGTCTCATCATGGTCCACCTCTTGTGACACTTTCCCACCATTGCCTTCGTGTGACTGGGGCTGGTCAAAGCTTTGGGCAGCTCTACATGCGATCTCATCTTTCCCCACTTCAAGTTGACCTGCAGAGATTTCTGAATCTTGAAATGGAAAACTGAACAGCTCTTCAGAGTGTCCAAGTGTGGGATCAGTTGTCTCAGGGTACTCGGCATGGTGGGAGGAAGGAGGATCAGGGTGAGGAATATCCTGGCCTCACTCACGGCTACTCAGACTTGACCGTGTGAAAGACAAGGTAGTGGTGGTGATGGCTAAGTGACTGGAAGCATTATCCGCTATCCAACCAACAACCGTTACACACTGCTCTGGCTTCAATAGTTGTGTGCTGCGGTACCCTAGAAACTGGGACAGGAATGTCGAGCGAGAAGATGTGGGTCTTTGTTGTTGCCCACTTTCACCTTGCCCACGGCCTCATCCTATGGATGCACCATCACGTCCACTTCCCCGTCCTTTGCCTCTTGCCTTAACCATTTTAAATGGACTACTGCACTATTTCAAATGCTCAACACAAATGTCTTTATTAGTAGCGAAATAATATGTGATCAGTATGCCTGCAAATCTATGATTTTTCAAACCCAAACACCAGGCAGGCCTCAGCCTGACCTAACAGACTGTATTCATGTTTTTTTTAAGTTAATTTATGCAAAATAGTGCTGTATTGAATTTGAGTATCACACAGCCAAAAAATAAGTACACCAGCCTCCAATGCCCAAACTTGGAGCACAGAGATATATGACGGCTGTAACGGAAACACCACACTGGCAAATCTGTAGCCTTTGAATTTTTTTGATACGAAATAGTGCTGTATAGAATTTGACTATCACACAGTCAAAAAATAAGTACACCGGCCTCCAATGACCAAACATGGAGCACGCAGATATATGAGGCCTTTTTCAGTGAATTTAAAACACCAAAAAAAAGGGAGCACAAGGGTCGCACAGACAACTATGCTACGTATGCCTGACAAACTATAACTTTTCAACAGGCCTCAGTATGACAGAACAGACTGTATTTTTTTTTTTGGGGGGGGGGGATTTTTGAAAAAAATGAAGGAAAAATAAATATATAGACAGTAAATAAGCTGCAGCTGCAGGCAGTTATGGAGCTTTGGGAGGGATGCAGTGGGAGCAATGGACGCACATACAGTGCCTGCTGGCCTTGCACTGATGTGGATATGCTATGCCCTGCCTACCTAGTGCTGCAATATCGGGACCCACAAATTAGCCCTAAAAAGGACTTTTGGTTTCTGAGGAGTTGTGGATGTAAGAGTTGCAGACCTACACTCTAAAACCACGATTCTGACC
This sequence comes from Ranitomeya variabilis, assembly GCF_051348905.1. Classification (NCBI taxonomy): domain Eukaryota; kingdom Metazoa; phylum Chordata; class Amphibia; order Anura; family Dendrobatidae; genus Ranitomeya; species Ranitomeya variabilis. The sequence continues at coordinate 712,466,287 of NC_135232.1, forward strand.
CTATCTCGGCAGCAGCTCTCCCTATTCTCGCTGAAACAGGAACAGAATGCGGCGAGCAGGGCGGCACCAGGTCTCTTATACTTGGGATGATGCTGTACGGCCCAGCCAATCACTGCACGACACAACAAAGATGGCTGCCGCGTTTCATGGCCTGGCAGACAATCTCTGCACCATGATTGGGTCTCTAAAGTCCGCTAAAACTTCTGGGTGGAGACTGCAGTTACCGCCGAATAGTACCGGAAATGCTCGCTGCTCGCCGAGTACCCCGATACTCGGGCGAGTAACGAGTAGTGGCGAGCACGTTCACTCATCACTATTTCTGAACTCTTCCTGAGTTAAAAAATTAGTACTGTTGTTTCTAAATGATTATGAACTTGTTTTCTTTGCATTATTTGAGGTCTGAAAGCACTGTTTTTTTTTAATTTTGACCATTTTTCTTTGTTAGAAAAAAATACTAAATTTATTTCTTGAAAATTCTGAGACATGTCAGACGTTTATAGAATAAAAGAACAATTTACATTTTACTCAAAAATATACCTAGAAAGAGAAAAATCAGACAAACTGGACATTTTGCAGTGGTCTCTTAATTTTTGCCAGGGCTGTAAGTATAATTACAACTGTGATTTGTCAAAAATCACAGCTGACATCAAGCCCAGGGTTAGTAATAGAGAGGTGTCTATGAAACACCCCGTTTACTAACACTGTAAGTAAAAATAAAGAAACACATTAAAAACATGTACGGTAATTAAAATATAAAAACAGACACCCTCTTTCACCCATTTATCATCATCATCAAGGTCCCAAGACGATCCCCTGCTCCAATACATACAGAAGCCACAGTGACATCATAAAACGTGACCCCTCCCCGTATCCGGCGTACACACACTAAGGGGGGCATGGAAGCCGCCACCTCTGAGGTCACTGGAGATTGCAGTTTGCGGTTATCACAGCACCCTCTGAGCTGTCAACTGTCACTTGAGGTGAACTCAAGGAGCACAGTGACCGGCAATACGCATAACCTGGCGGAAACATTGTAGTAGGTTGGATTGCCGGACTGCCCCCAGCGTGACACATCAGCACTACAGTACGGAAGTCCGACAGTGAACCAGTGGGATCATTACAGTGCATCAGATTGGTGAATCACTGGTGGACTGCGCTGCCCACTAGACTTTGTTATATACAGCAAGCTAAAGCTAAGTGGGCAGAAGGACCTGGTGTTTTAGCTTACTAAGTCTGGTATTAAACCACTCCAAGGGACCTGGTCCTTTATCCCACTGGGATTTAGCTTTCTCACAGTGAGCAGGCTAAATCCAAGTTGGCAGAAGGACCTGGTCCTTTATCCTGCTAGGTCTAGTATTAAAACACTCAGAGGGACCTGGTCCTTTATCCCACTTGGATTTAGCTTTCTCACAGAGAGCAGGCTAAATCCAAGTCGGCCGAAGGACCTGGTCCATTTGGCCAATAATTATAGTATTAACCCCTTCACAACGCATGATGCAGTTACATCATATATCATAAAAATATCAGAAAAAGAAATATCGCGTTTGCTCCATTTAAAAAAAAATAAATTTGGAATTGACGTGATCAGAAAGGTCTGACCAATCAAAATGTAAAATAATCTGATCAGCAAACGGCATAACGAGAAAAAAACTAGAAATGCCATAATTACTTTTTTTTGGTCACCACAACATTGTAATAAAATGAAATAAGAGGTGATCAAAACATGGTATCCGCGCCAAAATGGTATCAATAAGAACGTCCCGCCAAAATAAAAAAAATTCCCAACGGCGATGTGGATGGAAAAATAAATAAGTTATGGGAAGAAAAAAAAACGGAAAATCGCCCGAGGGTTAAAACACTCCTAGGTGCATGCATGGAAAAAATCTGTGGTTGTGTGATCTACAAAAATGATCACCAGTAAATAAAACGGGACACGGATGAGATTGGTGCAGAATATTGTACACACTGGGATTACGGGGAAAATTCTTGCGTATAATTGTCACATATAAATAAAAGTGTAATCAGATGTCAGATCTAGTCTGCAGCTCAATATAACTGCAAAAAATCACAAGACAAGATTCATATATATCTATATACAATAAGGGTCCTTCTATCTACTGGGATTTAGCATTCTTATATAGAGCAGGCTAAATCCAAGTCGGCTAAAGGCCCTGGTCCCTCTGCCGACTGGGAAATAGCCCACTCTGTGTGAGAAAGCTAAATCCCAGTGCACAGAAGGACCTGGTCCTTTAGCCGACTGGGATTTAGCTTTCTCACAGAGAGCAGGCTATTTCCAAGTCGGCAGAAGGACCTGGTCCATTTGGCCAATAATTATAGTATTGACCCCTTCACAACACATGATGCAGTTAGGCTACGTTCACATTTGCGTTGTGCGCCGCAGCGCACAACGCAAACAAAAACGCGGCAAAACGCACGCTAAAACGCTGCGTTTTGCGCCGCATGTGTCCTTTTTGGCCGAAAGTTGGACGCAAAAAAAATGCAACTTGAAGCGTTTCTTGCATCCAACGCTTGCGGCCATGCGGCGCAAAACGCAGCACAACGCATGTCCATGCGCCCCCATGTTAAATATAGGGGCGCATGACGCATGTGGCGCCGCTGCGGCGCCCGACGCTGCGGCGCGGACCACAAATGTGAACGTAGCCTTACATCATATATCATAAAAATATCAGAAAAAAAAATATCGCTTTTGCTCCATTTAAAAAAATAAATAAATTTGGAATTGACGTGATCAGAAAGGTCTGACCAATCAAAATGTAAAATAATCTGATCAGCAAATGGCATAACGAGAAAAAAAACGCCATAATTACGTTTTTTTTGGTCGCAGCAACATTGCAATAAAATGAAATAAGAGGTGATCAAAACATGGTATCCGCGCCAAAATGGTATCAATAAGAACGTCCCGCCAAAATAACAAAAAAATCCCAATGGCGATGTGGATGGAAAAATAAGTTATGGGAAGGAAATTAAAAAAAAAAAAAACGGAAAATTGCCCGAGGGTTAAAACACTCCTAGGTGCATGCATGGAAAAAATCTGTGGTTGTGTGATCTACAAAAATGATCACCAGTAAATAAAACGGGACGCGGATGAGATTGGCGCAGAATATTGTACACACTGGGATTACGGGGAAAATTCGTGTGTATAATTGTCACATATAAATAAATGTGTAATCAGATGTCATATCCAGGCTGCAGCTCACTATAACTGCAAAAAATCACATGACAGTATTCATATCTATCTATACACAATAAGGGTCCTTCTATCTGCTGGGATTTAGCATTCTTATATAGAGCAGGCTAAATCCAAGTCGGCTAAAGGACCTGGTCCCTCTGCCGACTGGGAAATAGCCGGCTCTGTGTGAGAAAGCTAAATCCCAGTGCACAGAAGGACCTGGTCCTTTAGCCGACTGGGATTTAGCTTTCTCACACAGAGTGGGCTATTTCCCAGTCGGCAGAGGGACCAGGTCCTTTAGCCGACTTGGATTTAGCCACAACCATACAGATATGGGGATGATGACAAAATGGAGAATAAGGGCGTGAACAAACATACATCACAGGACTACAGTGAGAGAGTTGGGACAAAATAAAGGGAAAGGCAAACTTCTGCCTAGAAAGAAAGGATGGAACACAAACAATGCAAACATTAAATGATTTCTCAAGTCGTGGGACATGACACACATAATGCAAAGTTTAAACAGATGCGGCACTCACCCGAATGTTGCAGAAATCAGTGTCTTTTATTAGGTTTATGCGGCATTAGACCTGGACCCGTAGAAGCGCATCCGCGTGAAACGGCCGTCGTCCACTTTCTTCTCCCCGCACCCCTCTCTGTCTCCTGCTGCCTCTCCGCAAATGTCTAATGCCGCATAAAGCGAATAAAAGACACTGATTTCTGCAACATTCGGGTGAGTGCCGCATCTGTTTAAACTTTGCATTTCCTTGTGTTAAACAGATGGTTACCAAGAGCGTGGACAGCCAACCCCTATGCTGGTTTTCCAAGAAGATGGTGATGGCCATGATTCCACTATAAAACCCCTGAAGACCAATTCGATTTATTAAACAGGGATAAATATATATATCTGATTTCCACATGAATAAAGACTGTATCAAGGGGGGTAAAAGCTTAACAATGTCGTCTAATGGACAGCTCAGATGTCATGATCCATGTACTGTGTTTTCTCTTTGTTCTTTTTGTGTTTGTCACTGCCCCTGTGTGTATTATTTGCAGTGGTGAGGCTAGCGTCCCTTGCCGGCCAGTGCACTAGTCAGGTTAGAGTTAGGTAACAGTGAGGGACGAGGTTCCTGGCGGCGGTGGGGGGAAGGACCCACTTAGGGCGTTACGGCAGTGCAGGGACAGGTTCAGGTTAAATTCAGGTGGTGACCATTCCCCATTTCCCTATTGGTAAGGCCTTCCTTTCCCCATTTTCCATCCCTTTTTCTGTATGTTGTGCATTCATTGACCGATCACTTATTGGGTCATATTATATTGTGACATCAGGTTAATAATTGATCTAGGGGGGACTGTGAAGGAGAAAATGTCTAATAAAATCAATTAAAACCTTATATAAGTCAGTTCAGATATGGTGAGCAAGATGGCGATTGTGTCTTTGAAACTGTCTTGAAGATCCTTGAAACTGACCTGGAAGGAATCTTTGGAATGCAGGAGTGAAGGCACTGGAATACACCGTATTTGGAAATGAAGCTTGGAATGAACCAATCAGAGTGACACTAACTATTCTGAAGTTGTGCGACCTCCCCCATTTCCTGTGTTCAGTATTATCCTTTGTTCAGAATAAAGCAGTTGTGAGTGAGCCATCACTGAGAGAGGCTGTGTGTATCGTCTTTGTGAATCTGATACATTCTGGGCCTCTAAGCTAGCACTCAGCTTATATTTGGTCAGTTACAAGCAATCATATTGATCTCACTTTAAGAGATCACCCTCACAGGTGCATTATACTATATATAGTTTGCCTATGGGGAGTGCATTATACAATATAGAGTATGGCTGTGGGGAGTGCATTATACAATATAGAGTCTGCCTATGAAGAGTGCATTATAAAATTTTGAGACTGTCTATGGGGGTGCATTATACTATAGAGCCTGCCTATGAGGGTGCATTGTACTTTATATAGTGTGCCTATGGGGAATGCATTATACTATATAGAATCTGTCTGTGGAAGTGCATTATACTATAGAGTCTGCCTATGAGGGGTGCATTATGCTACATAGTTTCCCTATGAGGGGTGCATTATACAATATAGAGCCCGCCTATCTGGATGCATTATACCATAGTTTGCCTATGGGGAATGCTTTATACTATAGTTTGCCTTTGGGGAGTGAATTACGCTATAGAGACTGCCTATGGGGGTGCATTATACTATAGTTTGCCTATGGGGAGTGCTTTATACTATATAGTCTGCCTATGGGGAGTGCATTATACAATATAGTCTGCCTATGGGACTGCATTATACAGTATAGAGTCTGCCTAGGGGGTGCAGTATACTATATAGAGTTTGCCTATGGGGAGTGCATTATACAATATAAAGTATGCCTACGGGGTGTGCATTACACTATAGTCTGCCTATGGGGAGTGCATTATACAATATAGAGTCTGCCTATGGGGAGTGCATTATACTATATATAGTCTGCCTATGGGGAGTGCATTATACTATGTAGTTTGCCTATGGAGAATACATTATACTATATAGAGTCTGCCTATGGGGAGTGTATTATACAATATAGAATCTGCCTATGGGGTGCATTATACTATAGTTTTCCTATGAGGAGTGATTTATACTATAAAGAGTCTGTCTATGGGGAGGACATTATACAATATAGAGTCTGCTTATAGAGAGTGCATTATACAATAAAGAGTCTACCTATGGGGAGTGAATTATACTATAGAGTCTGCCTATGAGGGGTGCATTATATTATAGTTTGCCTATGGGACGTGCATTATACTATATAGATTCTGCCTATGGGCAGTGCATTATACTATATAAAGTTTGCCTATGGGGAATGCATTACACTATATAGAGTCTGCCTATGAAGGGTGCATTATGCTATATAGAGTCTCCCTATGGAGGTGCATTATACAATATAGAGCCTGCCTATCGGGGTGCATTATACTATAGTTTGCCTATGGGGCATGCATTATACTATAGAGTCTGCCGATGGGGGGGTGCATTATACTATACTATAGAATAATGCACCCCCCATAGGCAGACTCAATAGTAACTATAGAGTCTGCCTATCGGGGTGCATTATACTATAGAATCTGCCTATGGGGGTGCATTATACTATAGAGTCTGCCTATTGGGGTGCATTATACTATATAGAGTTTGCCTATGGGGTGTGTGAGTCGCCCGTCAGGGCAGTGGGGTACTCGGTACCGGGTCCGTTAGTTAAAGGCACATGTCACGGCATCGGCGACCCGGTTCGTGGCCCTGGGTGCCCATGTTAAAGGGATAGTCTTTAAAGGGATTTGTAAAACAATAAATGTTCGTGACGCCACCTGTGGTATTCGGTCAGGGATGACCAACGCTGCTTATAGGGGTCCTCTGGGGTGATGTTATGGCAGCCAGATGGTATAACTTCCCACAGGTGAAGTAGGTCCCCAGGGCTCCCGGTGAATAGATGGAGGATGGTGAGTGGTGCAGTAAAGAACGAAGGACACAGTCTTTTTACCTGGTTTACTGATGGTAGCAGGTAGCCACAGTCCAGGGCACCAGATCACAGGTAAAGGCAGGGTCCGGCCGGCTTGGAAGCGAGTTCAGAGTCCAGCTTTATCAGGTGGAGTTAAAAGCCTTCCTTCTAGCGCTGTGTTGTTATAGTCCCTTACTGCCTATGGCTTTGTATGAAAAAGAGGCCTACAGACAGCTTAACAATCAGATCTGTTACAAAAAACTTACGTATAACCCCTTGTCCGCCTTCTCTAAGCAACTTGTGGATATGATTAAGGGTGCTAGGGATGCTGGCACAATTACTAGTGAATTGGCTTCAGCATTGATGGTAAGTGAACCCACAATCCCTACCTTTTATCTTCTCCCCAAGGTCCACAAGGACATGAGGACGCCCCCTGGACGACCTATAATATCCGGTAGAGGTAACTATCTAGAAAAGGTAAACCAATGGATCGATTCCAAGTTGCAACCATTGGTTGAAAGTTTACCGTCATACCTTAAGGATACTGGGGAGTTTCTTAGACTCATCGATGGTGTACGCCTGGAGACTGAGGAGTTACTAGTGACGGCTGATGTCGAATCACTGTACACCAGTATTCGACATCAGGACGGTCTCCGTGCAATTGAGTTCTTTTTGGACACCTCTAACCTTTCAATTGAAATTAGGGGTCTCATTCTTGGTCTACTTAAATTTTCGCTGACGCATAATTTCTTTGTCTTTAAGGGGTCCTTCTTCCTGCAGCTCCAAGGAACAGCAATGGGGGCACCCTTTGCCCCTGCGTATGCCAACTTGTTCTTGGGGCTGTGGGAGAGGGACCTCCCCCTGCCGGATCGTCCGGAGTCAATGTGCCGCGTCCCTCTATGGACGCGGTACATTGACGACATATTGATGATCTGGCGGGGTTCAGTTTCTAGTCTGCAGGCGTTTATGGCATCCTTGAATGACAATAATAGTAACATCAAGTTGACGTACAAATATGATGGTCAAAAAATTGAATTCTTGGATGTCATGATTGAACGTGACATACGGGGTGACCTCCAGACTGTTATCTTTAGAAAGCCTACGTCTACGAATCTTTTGTTGCACGCCTCCTCCTCACACCCAGGCCATATTATTCATGCCATTCCAACAGGCCAATTCCTCCGTTTACGGAGACTGTGTTCCACGGAGGCGGACTTTTTGAGTCAATCTGATGACCTTAAAGGTAGGTTACTTTCCCGTGGCCACAGCAATCGGAGTATTAAGAAGGCGTTTAATCGGGCGAAGCATACTTCAAGGGATA